>NW_007737103.1:4773-8429 GCF_000696425.1 Galeopterus variegatus
GAGGGAGTAGCAGATGTTCCTATGTTATGCTGACTGTGAGGCCTAATATTCTTCCATATATGTATGAAGGGAGAAGGGGGTGGGCAAAGATCTTTGCTTCTGAATCTACTTCAAGGTGAATAGGGATCTGAATATTCGGGGGTGTTTGGGTGACCTGATGGTAATCATTGGTACCAAATGGCTTGAAGTGTGAGGACTGTCTTGACCTGTTGGGCAGCAATGGACTCTGCGGTTCATTGAATAAAAGTGATGAGCATTGGAAATAAAAATGGTCCAATTGGGGCCGAGCCCGTGGCGCACTCGGGAGAGTGCGGCGCTGGGAGTGCGGTGGCGCTCCCGCTGCGGGTCCGGATCCTATATGGGGATGACCGGTGCGCCAGCTCACTGGCTGAGTGTGGTGCGGCCGGTCTCAAAAAGGACAAAAAAAAAAAAAAAATCGTCCAATTGTTAAGCCCAGAACTAGAAACACAAGGGTAGTTAGAAAAGTGGTTAGAAAGGAGGCCACTGGAGCTGTGGTTTGTTGAATTTGAGATGTCCTGTCATCTAGTTTTTTTGCTTGGACTATTCTGGACTCGTTAACATAAAAACAACATTCTTCCTCTAGGAAGAGACAGGTACCTCCTTTTTCAGCAGTTAGGATGTCCAGGGCCTGTCTAATTTGGAAAATCATTCCTGCCAATGAATCTATTTGATCTTGAATGGTGGTGAGAGTGGAGGCCATTTCACCTAGAGTGTCAGAGAGGACTCCTGGCAGGTGTTGGTAATAGGTTGTGGCAGTGGTAACACCAGCTATTCCTGTCCCTGGAGTGGTGGAAATTCCTAGGGTAGCCAGTAAGGGAATGAGGAGTGGGGCAGCCTGTTTATGACGGGCTGCAGAAGAAAGAACTGTGGCGTGAAGGGGAACCTGAATCGTTTGTTTGGTAATAAGGAAATGGTGGGGAGCTGGGACGCTGAGGTGCAGGTGCCAGAGCAGCTGGAGGGAAGGCAGAGGCAGGAGGAGGAGCCGCAGAGGAGGCAGGCACCTGGGGTAGGAAGACAGAGGCTACAGATGACAGTGGCTGGTCCTGAGACTTGTTTGTTTTCTAGGTCCCACGCTGGGTAGGATTCGGATGGGGTGGAGGCAGTTAGGGGGTGGTAGGGGATGTTGGTGGGGAAGAGACAAACTCTGTCTGGTTTGTGGGTGACAGGAAGAAGTGGGTGCTGTTGGTGATGAGTTGTAGTTGGGAAGATGTGTTGAGAGAGAGAAAAGCAAGGCAGGAAGGCTGGTCGGAGCATTTCTGCCAAGGTATTTCTTCTTCTAAGACACATGGTAACCTCCGTCCGCAGAGAGGTTGTGTGGTTGTTGGTCTGGAAGTGGAGGTGGAGGAGGTTTATTCCAGGAGATGGACAGGGGGACCTCAGAAGTGGGAATCATTTTTTCCATGCTAGGGTGGATCCATTCTGTGAGTGAGTCTGATGTTCTGGTGGTCTTTGGAGGGTGCGAGGTTAAGGCTATGTTGACACTGACCGGTGGCGAGCTGTCCAGCAAAGGTTTGATAGGTCTGGTCTGAGAATGACCAGTGAGTGCAGAGGGGGTTTGAGAAGTGAGGCAAGTGTGAGTGGACATGGGGCCCCAGATAGGTCATTTCTGGGGTTTAAGATATTGGGTTGTCCCTGGCGCTATTAGTCTTAAGTATGTTACTGCTCTGCTGGAACCCATGAGTGGAGAAGTCAGATTGAGGGGATAGGCATTTAGGAGGGAGAGAGAAGGGAAGGGTTTAGTGAAGGGCTCAGCAGAACCCTGCAGATGGAGGCTCATGCTGGATCTGTCCGGGTGGTCAGGTTAGCAGAGTATGCGGGAGCTGTTGAGTTCGGGCAGAAAGACAGATGCAGCAATTAGTTGACAGGGCAGAATGTGACTGTTTTAGGAGTCGTTGTGTGAGGTTTATGAAAGGGACCCAGCTGTTGATTTGATGGCTGGACTGAGGAGTGGAAATATTAGTGTCAAGGATGAGTAGAAGAGGGAGTGGCCGAGCATTAGGAGTATATTTGGCAAATAGGAGGATGCAGGTAATAAAAGTAAAACGCTGCAGCTGATCTAAGTTGAAATTGCTGAAATCCCCCTGCAGGTGTAACTCGGTTACAGCAGCCCAGGGTTCATCTACGGAGGTGGGAGGGTGTTGAAAAGGGTCCCAAGAGGTTGAGGTGTAGGACGTGAAGGAAGGTGTCTAGATCCTTTAGCACAGAACCGATGGGAAGTAAGAAGTATCTGGAGTAGAGATCAGATTCATAATCAGATTCAAAAGACGTATCACTTAGAGCAATACAGGTGGAGGAAGGCGGGCAGCGGGATCGAGGTGTGCAGACAGTCAGAGGCCCCGCGCGGCTGAGCCATCACCCACCTGCAGTAGCCCGTTCCTCTGCTATCCGAGACAGCCGGATAGTGGTTGGGCCCGTGTTGGTTACTCTGAACGAGAAGGGGGTGACAGATTTGGGGCAGATGGGTTCCTTTTAATAGACCGGCCTGGAGTGGTTGTCCCACAACTGGCTTAAGTCCCTGGAGTCCCTTTACTGGATGTTGGGCTTGGTGAGGGAACGTGGAAGGGTCTTTAGCTTGTATTTGTGGTGTGTGCCGGGGTGGGGGGCAGTTAGTGATAGAAGGAGCAGCGGTTTCCCAGACCTCGTGGTGAACTATATCAGGGGGTGGGGGCTAGAGGGAGAAGTGAGTCTGGGAGTCACGAGAGTAGAGGAGGTTCAGGTGGGTTTGGAGTAAACTATACGGATGCCTGGAACTTGGTGAGGATGTCCCTTCCCAAATAGGAGTAGGACAACGTGGAATGAGTACAAACTGGTGTGTGAAAGGTACTTTAATAAGAATGTAAGGTAGAGGGGAGGTGACCTTCGGTTTGAATGGAATTCCTCCCACCCTACAATTGAAATGGAGGAATCAAAGAGTTGTCTAGAATATTCTGTGAGTGCTGAATGTGTGTCCCCCTATCTAATAAAACAGAAATGAGCTTACCTGCTACTGTTACAGTTACCTGGCGTTCAGAAGCAGTGACAGGCATGGCAGCAGGGATTGTAAGCCCCGGGTTCTGTCAGTTGCAGTTCTCAGTGGCTAGTCCCAGCAGGTCAGGCAGTTCCAAACCAGGCTCCACAGGTCGTATGGTGGTGGTTGGAGCAGGCCCAGGGACCCTTTACTACAGTCCACCTTCCAATGTCCTGTTTTACAGCACAGTGGACAAGGTCCAGGTGGGGGCTTTCCCAGTGTCCTGGTTTGCCACACTTGAAGCAGGCAGCTGGGGGAGCAATGGAAGGGTTACCCTGAGCTTTGCCTTGAGTTGTTTGTGGTTTCTGATTTCCGAGGATAGCTGCAGACAGTACTTGGTGTTTGATTCGGTCGTGTTTTAGTTTTTGGGTTTTAGATTCCTCCTCTTTGTTATTAAAAACCTTGAAGGCCAGTTTTATTAGATGCCTTTGAGGAGATTGGGGGCTTTCCTCTAATTTTTGAAGCTTTTTGTGGATTTCGGGAGCTGACTGGGAAATGAAATGGGTGTTGATGTGAAGTTTCCTCCCCTTGTTTCAGGGTGAAGGTTGGTACATTTTATTACAGCCACAGTGAGGCAAGACATAAGAAGTGCAGGGTTTTCATCTGGTTCCTGAGTAACTTCCTTGAT
>NW_007737103.1:9087-17250 GCF_000696425.1 Galeopterus variegatus
AGATCATAGGACTGAATGAGATACTGGAATTCTTTCATATATTGAGTAGGATCTGTAGTATCTGATCCTAATCACTTCTCTATTTGAGTCACATCATTGAGAGAAAAGGGAATGTGGACTCTAACAATGTGCTCAGCTCTGCTACCTCTCGAAGGGGAAGAAGAGCAGAAGAGCAAGCGTTGTCTGGATGTTTTAGGGATTTTAGTGAAAGGGAAGGTGGCGGTCCATGACAGCGGGTTATAGAAGGGGAGGGTATGTGGGGGAGGCACCGTGGTGGGGACAGGCAGCAGCAGGGCAGTTTGGTCTTATCTGAAAACAGGACATTCCAATCAAAGCCTTGGTAAAATAACCAGTGTCTCCAATAGTGTCTTGTTGCAAGAAGAACAGATTCTTATTGAACTTATGAACTATTTTGCCATAAAATAATAATACTCATGAATAGTTTTAAAATCCTGGAGGGATCAGGTAGAGAGAAAAGTAAATGTTTTAATTGTTGCTCATAAACATATACTTTTAGCAAGCTGTTATACCTTAAAAGATTTTCTTAAATCTGGAAAACAAAGTATTAAAAGAACCAGCAATGTTCCAAAATAAAGTTGAAAAACCTCAAAATAAAGAAGTTGTAAAAACCCATAATTTTTTTATCAGTTAATTCAGTTTTATGTAACTAACTTTTGCTCTTTTGACCTTGGTTAGCAATTTTATAAACCCATCAGTTTCTTCATTAGAATTTTGGAAATTTAGTCCAATGGTATGAACTCAAAGTTGTCAGGAACCTGTATCTGTTAATTTTTTCATGAATTTTTTTTTGATGATATAATGCTTTAAAATTATAATTGAACCAAGATTATGACTGATAGCATTTATATCAAGACATAGATTTCTAAGAACCTTACACAATTTTGGAACACATGTTAATATCATCTCAGTATAACACAAAGAAGGTCAAACATTATGTTTTGTTATGACAATACTTCCCATATAGTCTAATTTATCAAATAGGCCAGTTGGTTTTGATGCGTCTCATACATATCCTTTGAGAAGCTCCAGGGCCCTTGGAACCCCTCAAAGTTAGTTCAAGTCAAAAGTGTGAGTTTTCAGAATTTGGTTTTGGAAAGTTTGTCAAATAACAAAGGCTTAAAATACTTAAATAAGATAACTGATCGCTATAAAATAAAACCAAAATGACAAAGGATTTCAAAGGCAGAGAGCACAAGAAACTGTCTTGATGAAACATCGAATAAGTTTCCTAGGCCAGTTACCTAAAAGATAAAAAACCTCTTACAATTTTCTATTAAGAGCAGTTAAATGTTTTCAGGAAATCTAGTTGTTCCAACATAGAAGAGCAAACTCTAACCTTGCATCAGAGTACCTTTAATATTAATGCTTAATTTTTAGAAAAACTTTCACATAATTTGCTTTTAATTTTAGCCAATTTTTCTAATTCCTTTCATAAATCTACCCTTTACAAACCATTATCATAACTTACTCAGACTTTCTGTTTTTGTCCTATACTTTCTACTTCCTAAATAGCCAGTCATTTTACTCTAGGACAAAAATAAACTGTACCGGATGCTTTCTCACACAAAAATTATTTTCTCTCCTTTTTAGCCTTCCTAACCACAACTACATCTTCATATTCATAGCTTTTTTTCATATCTCCTCTTCTCCTACATTCTTGTTTATTTTCTTATCAATGTTAAATTAGCCTCATTTGTCTAAGAATTGTGTTCAAAATGATCTTTCTGGTTTTGGCTAGGTTCACAACTTTAACCTTAAAAGCGCCTAGCAAAGCCAAACATAATCCTGTTTCAATAGTAAACCCAGGCAAAGATGTAAGCTGATAATTCTGAAAACATTTTTCATAGTGATATGATTTTAAACCTTTTACCACCCCCCTTTTTTTTCTTTAGCAGTCTTCTGCTTAAACATTTGCAGAACTCTGTGCACAGATAGACATATTTTGCCAGAGATGTAGGCAATTGTAATTTTGCAGGTCAACTTCTGTTTCTCAAGCCTGCCTAGAGAAACCCAGTGAGAAAAAAAAAATTTTTTTTTTTTTTGGTCACCAGGTTTTAAATGACCAAAAGGCACAAACTTAGTTGCTCAAACCCAAGCATCCAGACCTTTCCCAAACGTACAAATTGTTGGCTTTTTCACATATCTCATACCCAAATGGTACCTTTTATTTATTTTTTCCCCCCACTGGTGAATTTTACCAAATACTTTTTTTTTAAAATTTATTTTGTCAATACACATTGTGGTTGATTATTATAGCCCCTTACCAAAACCTCCCTCCCTCCTCCCTCTCCTCCCTCCCACCCAACAATGTCCTTTCTGTTTGCTTGTTGTATCAACTTCAAGTAATTGTAGTTGTTATATCTTCTTCCCCCCACCCCCCCCAGTTTTATTTTGTGTGTGTGTCTGTGTGTGTGTGTGTGTGAATTTATTTATTAATTTTTAGCTCCCACCAATAAGTGAGAACATGTGGTATTTCTCTTTCTGTGCCTGACTCGTTTCACTTAATATAATTCTCTCAAGGTCCATCCATGTTGTTGCAAATGGCAGTATTTCATTCGTTTTTATAGCTGAGTAGTATTCCATTGTGTAGATATACCACATTTTCCGTATCCACTCATCCGATGATGGACATTTGGGCTGATTCCAGCTCTTGGCTATTGTGAAGAGTGCTGCAATGAACATTGGGAAACAAGTATACCTTCGACTTGATGATTTCCATTCCTTTGGATATATTCCCAGCAGTGAAATAGCTGGGTCATATGGTAGATCAATCTGCAACTGTTTGAGGAACCTCCAAACCATTTTCCATAGGGGTTGCACCATTATGCATTCCCACCAACAATGTAAGAGAGTTCCTTTTTCTCCGCAACCACACCAGCATTTATCTTTCAGCATCTTTTGGATTTTGGCCATCCTAACTGGGGTGAGATGGTATCTCAGTGTGGTTTTGATTTGCATTTCCCGGATGCTGAGTGATGTTGAGCATTTTTTCATATGACTGTTGGCCATTTGCATATCTTCTTTAGAGAAATGCCTACTTAGCTCTTTTGCCCATTTTTTAATTGGGTTGCTTGTTTTTTTCTTGTAAAGTTGTTTGAGGAGAGAAGATTCTTGAAAAGCAACACATCAGAAAAGCAAAAAATACAAAGCACATGATGTTCAACATTAACTAGGGAGTGAAGCATGCAGCGAAGGGACACAGAAAGGAGGGGTCACCTGTTATGCCTCCACTAGTTTGGCTGCTGCAGTTACTCCTTTTAAACCATTAGGCTATGTCTTAACTACTGTGTTCCATTGCAGGCTATAAGTTGAAATTCTTCCAGTCACTGCAGGAAATATTCTAAACAAACCCTGCCAGAAACTGGCTCTTTTTATCTTTTTCCTCACCTGTAAAACTGTGTCATGGGAGCATGCAGCCTAATTTGCTGTATATTCTTTATCTATCCTAGTAGTCTGATGCAAAGTGGTTTGAGGTTTGTGATCCAGTGACAAGAGTGATCCGTTCTGCCATGGGCCACATGGCATTACCCCAAGAAAGGGATTGGTTATTACCGAAGACCAGGAGATGGGTTCAGTTTGTAAAGGAAGTATCTGGAAAGTAGTGCAGGAATTACAAAGAGTTTGCTGCATAAATAAAAGTCTGGAAATAGGAATTTCAGACGATTTTCCATTGTCATTGAGTAAGTTCTCTAGATCACAGAGAATTTGGAAATCAAAAGCACCATTTTCTGGCCAACAGCTTTCATTATCCAATATGTATTAAGGTCATGTGGTATTACAAAAGAAGATAAGCCTCTCTGGGCAAATGTGAGGTGCAAGACCCAGGGTCTTTAAGTTACAGAGAAGACATCCCAGAGGGGAGTCTCATGGAGGATGAGAAATTTGATTGCCCATAGTTTTAGGTAAGGGAGATGAGTTTTACTTCCCAAGATCCCAAAATTGAGGCAAGCATTCCCACAACACTTTGGGGACCTGAGAAATGAGTGAGAGACTAGACTGTACCATTAGGCACCCCTGATAGTGAGGAGTCTTATTCACCTGGTGACCAGTGCAGAGCCACCAACCCAGCTGGGAGTTTTGTGAGACAATCTTAGATTGTTAATTGTTGGAGGACTGCAAGTTGAGAGGAAAAATAAAACTCGACTCACCTAGAAAGTGACTGATGTCCAGTGTTGCATGCAGAGACTGCAATGGAGAGGTGGATTTGCAGAAATATTGGGCTCAGATTCCTAGTCAGGGAAAAGGGAGTGAGAGAAAAAAGAGGGAGGTTGAGAGTAGGCAGGGCTGGGGACAGAGGACAGCTCAGGATCTGGGAGTAAGCCTGGGATGAGGTGCCACTGCCCACTGCTTCCCAGGTTGCAAGAGAAAGTCCTTTGCTGGAGTCCCAGACCCCATCCCAGGGGAGGAGGGAGTGAGAGAGAGAAGGAAAGAGAGAGAGTGTCTCACCAAGTTTGGGAAGCTGGGGCGGTAAGAGCCAACAATCCCAAGCCCCACATTTGGGCACCAAATGTTTGTCAGCAAGACAAACAGAATAAAGGACTCCAAGCCAGACGTTATCATTATCAAGCAAGGGAGTTTACTCCAGTGAACCTGGAGGGGAAACTGAAAGATCAGTGTTCTGCCCTTGTACAGACTAGCAGAGGCTTTATAGGGTTTGTCTGGGAGGAGGTTGGGCAACTCTTCTGAGCACTCAGTGTTCCACAGGGGCTTTGTAGTTTTTCTGTTTTGTGCAAGATGTTCTTACAGCAATGCACTGGCCTTGAGGAAAAGGAGGGGGTAGGGAGACAGGGCAAGTGAGTAACAGATGTTCATATGTCAAGCTGACTGAAAGGCCTAAGATGGCCTTTTCTCACACACTTCTTCCTTTGTTTCAGAAAAGGAGGGGTTTTTAAGCCTGAAGTTTAAACTCCTTCTTTGAGATCTGCTCTAGAGATTTACTCAATCCTCTGGGTTCTCTTCCAGGCATAAGAGAGTTTAACATGTTAATAAACTTGCTAGATTTTCTCTTGTTAATCTGTCTTTTGTTACAGGGAATCCTGGGTATGAACAATAAAGGGTACAGGGAACATTATTTTTCCTCCCCTATGATTCTAAATTAAGCTAATAATAACCAGTCACAGCACACATCAGCCCAGGACAGGCAGACCTTGAACTGCAGCTCTCAGGTGGCAAAACAATTATCAGAATAATTAGTCTTCCTACCTTTTCCCATGTAAATTAAGCTATCTGTAGAATTTAGCTATCAGGTAGATATTAACTGATGTTGAAGAGTTAAGATTAAGGCAGAAAAGCAGAGGTTAGTTTTTTGTGCTTTTTGTTTTGTTTTGTTTTGTTTTTTGTTATTGCTTTGCATTGTTTTCATTATTTATAAACTGCAGCTGCCAAGCCTTAAGAAAACATTTTTTTTTTCTTTTTGACCGGTAAGGGGATTGCAATCTTCGGCATGGTGTGGTCTGCACCACGCTCAGCCAGTGAGTGCACTGGCCATCCCTATATAAGATCCGAACCCGCGGCCTCGGCGCTACCAGCACCGCACTCTCCTGAGTGAGCCACAGGACCAGACCAAGAAAATTTTTTAAAGAAAATAGTACAGCCTTCCCACAACCACTCCAAATCATTAGAACCCTTTAAAATAACATGGTGAAAAGCCAGAAAAGAATTATCCACAGAAAATGACACAATTCTTAGCTCACCAAGTGCAAATTAATTTCCTTGTATTGAGAAGCAATGAGGGTCATGTGTAGAACATAAGAAAACAATAGAGGCTTACTGTGTTTCCCAGTGATATTCTGAGGCCATGAAAAAGACCATTTATATGTAATTTTAGAGGAAGGAGGAGGTACGTATTTTTCTATAATCAACCAGCTAAGGATAGTAAGGACAGAAAAGGCTCATATTAAATTCACTTTGGCAGTATAGAAAGAGCACTAGATTAGGGCTTGTTCTAAATACTGAAGTGTGACAAATGGATAAATTGTACATTCTACCCTAAGAAATGCACAGTCTGGCCTCTAACCTGAGCAACCTGGGTGTGGAATTCCAGATCTAGCCTGCTGTGGCCTGAGCTTTCTGCCCGGGAGGAAGCTTGGCCTTCCTTCCTAAGGAGCTAAGTGACTTAGGAAAAGTCATTTAAATTGCCACGGCCTCAGTATAAAGTGAGAAATTTGGGATAAATGAGTTCTCATAAGCTGTAGTGTTTCATCAAACAGTATGCAAGGGGATGAGCCTCTGCCCTCTTTGTAAACCTAAGATTACACAATTAACTTCCTGTGAGGACATTTATAAAAGGAAAATAGTTAGCTCATCTCCTTCTCTCCTGTGGGCTGTGAGAGCAGAAGTAGGTAGGAATGGAACTTCCTTTCAATTCTATTCAGCTCTATTCTATTCTTTCTGTTCTGCCAGCCAGTCATTCAAATTAACATGCCTACCCCGAAACAGGACTGTCCTGGGCCCTGAGGATACGTAACACCAAAAAGGACAGATTACGTAACACCAAAAAGGACAGATTACTGCTCTGGAGCCTTCACATTCACTTGCCTCTGAGCCCAGAGATGATGATTATACCAAAACATATGCCACTCTCTTCTTGTTCCGGGACCCAAATTAGGTTATCACATTGCCTAAAACAGAACCGCTGAGAGTTTCCATGCGCCCTAGTTTTTTGTTAAGTTTGGCCCATCCCTGCCCTAAATCTGGTTGGATGTTAGATTTCAGATTCTACTTGAAATCATGAGCTACCATAAGGAGATCATAATGCCTTACGTGGCTATTCAGAGCACGAGGAAACCCTGGGAAATCAACTGCACATACCAGTATCAAAAAGCAAATTTGGATCCTGATGCTAAAATTCAGAATACAGAATGATTGTTTTGACTTCCGGAGAGAAATGTGGTAACTGATTCAGGAATATAAATGGTCACAGGTTCTCTATAAAAGACTGCTTTTTGTATCATTTGAGTAGATTTTTTTATGAGATCTGTATTTCATCTTTTATCAATGGCTTATTTTAAAAAGCTAGAATTCATAATGCATATGATTATTTTCTTCTTGGTTAGGACCCACTTACCCCATGCTCGAAAGGCTCTTATGAATAGAAAATGCAGTTTACAACTCACTCAGTGCAGCAGGAGCCATCACAGCTCTCAGCCGATGGGTCACGTCTGTCTTCCTCTGCACCCATAAGTGGTAGAAGTCTCAGTAATGTGGCATTCCCACTTAGGGAAGCACATGGTCTCTCCACTACCATGGGCCTTTAAGTAGACTTGGTTCTTTTGGTTTGCTGTTTTTGTTTTAATGGCTTAATCTTGTGAAGTGCCTAAGACAGTTTATGGTACATAAAGATAATAACTAACTTTTATAAGGCGCTTACTAGTAAGAACTTAATAGTGTTTTTCCTTACTTGCCCTAGAATGAGCCACCATTGTTTTTCAGCAGGTTTTAGCCTCTCCATTAGTTTTTTCTACCACCTTAAATCTATTCCCCCCATAGCAAATAGATATTTTCAACACACACAAAAATGCCCCTGGTGCAGAAATGAGTGTTTGTGAAACCTAAATGCCGAAGAAACTGTCCATGAACTCTGTACTCCACTTGATAAAAGTTGTTTCCCATGGGGGTAAGGATTAACAAATCTGATACTACTGTACACATATACAGGAATTAAACAGTTAAGTAAATGAATGGCGAATGGTGGAAGCCAGGTTTCTCACTGCTGGAGTGGAGTTTACAGATGAGCATGGGAAGATGCTAGAATGATCTATGCAGTAATGAGAGGCACATCATCAGTCTGAACTCAGGTTTAGCTTAATACATATACAAGTTACGTATAAAAATATTTGTATATTGATGTATATACAGATTAGTCTACACACATGTATTTCCTTGCTCTGTCAGCTAGGAGGGCCTTGAAGTAGAGACAGTCCAGTATACCGTACATCCGCGCAGCAAGCACACCTAGCACCCAGATCTTGGCTTCTCATACCTCCTTCCAGTGTAGTTATATTGGGCTCCATTGAGAAGTGGCTGGATTTAGGACTGGGAAAGGAGACATACAAGATGAGCCTGTGGTATCTCATAGTGTCAGAAAGTAAGAGAATGCTTGAACACACACACACACACACACACACACACACACACACACAC
>NW_007737103.1:17542-21606 GCF_000696425.1 Galeopterus variegatus
TTTTTAATACTGGCAGACGCCCTTGTGATTCTTGTCTGACTTCTGTCCAGTTTATTCCTACCAAGATAGCCACTCTTTAGAAGAATGTTGACCAGGAGAAAAGTTAGGTCCAGGTGTGTCAATCAGGTGAGACACAGAGGAGGAAACACACACAAAAACATAGAAAATAACAGAAGCAGTTTATTACTTACAGGTACATTAGGGAAGAGGGGTACCAGTGAGGTCTGATGGAAGGATCACAAGGGCAATTTGCTCAACCATTAAGAGGGGAGTGAGAGAAAGAGATGGACCTAGGGGCTGAGGCTTTGATTGGGGTGAGGGTGTTACTGAAGCAGCTTTCTCCTGGGGACCTCTAATTGGCAGATTGAGAGCAAGCAGGCATGATTTCCATGCAGTCACACTGTGACTGAGAGGTCACTGTGGCACATCTGTGCAGCCCATGTGGGATGTGAGGGTCAGAGAGGTGAGTCAAGGAGGTTGTATCTAGCTGTCCCAGAGAGAGGCAATCACCAAGATCCAGCTCTATAAGGCAGATATCTGGATTGATCACACTGAGGAATAAGAGGAGACAGAGAATTAGAAACTGTGTCAGGGCGACTGAGCCCTCCTTCTGGTATGAGAAAGTTAAACCTGTATTCAAAACGAATGCTAAGGCAACATAAAATTACAGGAATTCACTACATGGGGCTATGTCAAAAGGACAAACGAACCAACTGAAAGGACTGCCAATGACTGCAACAAAATTAAGTAGTATTTGGTTAACAAAGTATAAAATTAATATCCATGGGTCCATCCTGATGTAAATAAATAAATGAGGGAGAAAGACAAATCTCCTGTGCAGAAGAATTCCAAATAATTTATGTAGATTATCTGCCTTAAAGGAGGTGGGGAATAACTCCCCACTCATTAAGCGCAGGCTGCGCACAGCAACTTTCTCCTAAAGAGCAAGAGCCTTCCGTGAACTCTTTCTTCCAAGACCAGCTGCCTGTGCACTCTTCCTGGGGCTGCCAGAGCTAATGTCCCCAGCTCTCTGTCTGCTCTAAAGTGGCCTGACTTTGCAGATGTTGCTTTATTGTAGACTCTCAGATATTCTTTTCCTTTTCTATGGCAAAACCTGCATGATTTTCGATTATCTTCTGAAGGAAACTTCACAGTGAACAATGAAGCAAGTTGCCCAAGGTGATAATTCGAGTTAGGCTGCTCTAGATTTCATTTTCAGTACTTTTCATAAAAGTGTAAATGGCATATTCTTCCCCCCACTCCCCCAAAAGTCTAGAATACATAATAGCCTCCTGAGTAGGCCTGCCAAGGATTCCTAATAAAGGCTTAAAGCCTCCTTTTTTCTTCTCCCAGAAACCTTTTGAATCTTTGAAGTAACTCATAATGATCTTAATTGGCTGCAAATCTTAATTATTTCAATGCTACAGTGTGCACCATATTTTTCTTGCTTTTGCTCTTAATGGAAGCTATTTTTCCCAATGGACTTCAGTTCCTCTAGTCTAGCTTTTAAAAAGTCAGTCAAATTTCTCTTTTAAATACCATGCCTTATATGGCAGCAAATAAGATATTAAAAATCAACATTAAGCTCACCATTTTTATGTTACAGTGCAGTTCCTCTAGTCTAGCTTTTAAAAAGTCAGTCAAATTTCTCTTTTAAATACCATGCCTTACATGGCAGCAAATAAGATATTAAAAATCAACATTAAGCTCACCATTTTTATGTTACAGTGTTTATAAACAAATGGTTTGAAGTCTATTTGCAGAATAAACCATTATTTCAAATGGTCCCCAAATTAGCAAAAATGTAAGACTGCCCTCAGCTCCCAGCTTTTCCACATTTACTAACATTCTGGAATAAGCTTTGTATAGCTTATTTATAAAGAAAGCCAAGTACATGTGCAAATATCACCTTAGAATTACAGAAAATGATTTCAAAAGGTTAAACAATTCACCATCAGTATCAGCAAATACGGCTTCCAGGTGAGAGAAAAATATCCAGATAAAAGGAGGGATACTAAATATGTCACACGAGGCTTTTAACAATGAATGATTTGAAATTAGCATTTATAACAAACCAGAGTGAACCAGAATCTGAAGCCTTTGAATAAATGCAGACTCACACCAACTCTATCATTCCTAGGGAAAACATTTTTCAATAACAACTGTTGAAATAAAAACTAGTTTTTAACTGCTATTAAGACAGCCATAAATTTCAGTTAACCAGAATTATTGCAGTTGATTAGTATACTTTTACACAATTATTACACTTTCCACTAACAGCAATACTGAATTCCTTTCAAATGAGTAACTGTGTGATGGTTAATTTTACGTGTCAACTCAACTGGGTTAGGGGATGCCCAGATAGCTAATAAACTTCATTTCTGGGTGTGTCTGCGAGGGTGTTTCTGAAAGATATTAGCATTTGGATCAGTGGACTGAGTAAAGAAGATCACCCTCTTCCAGGCAGGTAAGCATCATCATCCACTGAGGGCCCGAATAGAACAAAAAGGTGGAGAAAGAGCAAATTCGCTCTTTCTGCTTAAACTGGGACATCCGCCTTCTCCTGCCCTTAGGCTTGGACTAGAATTTACACCATTGGTTCTCCTGGTTCTCAGGCCTCTGGGCTTGGACTGAAACCACACTGTGGATTTACCTGGTCCTGGAACATACAGATGGCAGATGTGGGACTTTTCAGCCTCCATAAACACATGAGCTAATCCCTCAAAATAAATATTTTTCTATCTATCTATTTATATGATACAAAGTGTAGTAACAAAAGTGTCTTTGATGATGACTGTCTTTCTAGAGAAATCTAGAAAACAATTTTATTAGTTAGGTTAAGTGACAAAAACCCGCTTCATAATGGTTAAACAGTAAAGAAAATCTATTTGTTCACTTTATTTATTTACTTATTTATTTTATTTATTTTTGTGGCTGGCCAGTACAGGGATCTGAACTCCGGATCTTGTCGTTTTGAGCACCACGTCACTTACTTTAAAATCTGAAAGCAAATATGCTGCTTCAGTTTAGGCTTTATCCAGCAGTTGAAGTGATATCACTTTTTTTTTTTTTTTGCATGCATTACTTTTTTGCGTACTTCTGACATATTCAAATATTGTCTCTAGGAAAAAAATTCATGTCTTGTATACTGTTTATTTTCCCTTCTGTAATGCACAACTTTTATTTCAAAGGCATAAACTCAGTTAAACAACATTTTATGATAGAATTTCTAAAATAGATTCATTCTTAGCTGCTGAGAATTTAAACTAAAAGTTATGACTATGAGTAAATAGTATGCACTGGCCTGTGCTCCAGCAAAGCTGCCTTCAAAAATAGAAGTTTATAGTGTTCTGATTACATGTGCTTTCATTTTTATTTTATGTAAATAAAAAACTTAATTATAAAATAAATAACTTAAAAAAAAGGTAAGTCAGAGTTGTTCCTTTTTCCTTTTCTCATGTGAACTATGTGCTCACTTTGAGTACTGAAGTCTATGCAATAAGCTCTGTTCCACATCATAAATATTAAAATGCAAATAAGATAGTAGATGAGAGTGTGGGGAAATTAACGTTAAAGTATTTTTTCAACACAGTGTTTTTTTCTGTAAAAATTTATTTCAAGGAATTAGTTTTAAGGGTAATGAAACATCAAGCTGACAATTCTGTCTTATTCTCAATATTTCATGGTAAAGATGTTTATTTGTATCATCCTCAGAGTATACATCAAAACAATCCAAAACACCAATATTTTGACCAAGATCTAGGAAATATTTTTCAAATTATGAAATTACTATAAAAATATCAATAATCAGACACTTTACTTTTTTAAGAAAGAGGTAAAAACAAAACCACTAAAATGTAGGTAAAGATAGAAGTCAGATTATAAATGTTTATCTCTCACCCAACAAAAATATTTTTAAATGATTAAAAGCATATGTTAAAATTTTTAAAAATTCATAGCCACGATGGGAAACATGAAAAAATGTCATCAATGAATCAGAAACTATGAAAAATTTCTGGGGAACAGATGGCAGATGGAAAATTGAAAATGAGCATGAAAGGGCC
>NW_007737103.1:22464-27845 GCF_000696425.1 Galeopterus variegatus
TTGAATAGTAAGATAAATAATAGAGTTGAATAACAGAAAGAGCATGGCTGAAGATCAAATTAGTGAGAAAGTAAAAGAAATATCTTAAAATGTAGAAGAAAAAGACAGATGTTTAAAAATGAGAAGAGAGTTAAAAACTTGAGGACTAGTTGTGTACAGTGCTACACACAATCTGACAGAGAGAGAGAGAGACTAGAAGAAAAGAATAATGGGAAAAATAATAAAAGTGCACTTTTTCAATGTGAAAAGTCACTGGGTACCAAGGAAGTTAATTTTTTTTTTCAAAAAAAAAGTGTGCACATCCCCCCACACACACACATCAACAGCAGCACTTATTCAAACACTGGAACAAAATTGGGGACTTCAATGTAAAAGCAAATTCTAAATACTTGTTTTACAGGAAAAGAATCAGACTGATAGTGAGTTTCTAACATCTATACTCTACCAAAGGCCAGAGTAATATGGAGAGAGTATTATATAAAGAATAATCTATATACTCTACGGAATACCAAAGATCTAATGGACAGTCCACTTGATAATCAGCCATAGACAGGCAGAGGTTATGGTTTGACTTGTTTGCTCCTGTAATTTCAGCACCTAGAACAACTTCTGATTTAGTAAATACTCAATTAGTATTTATTGAAAGACTAGGAGTTAGAAGAAAGACATGAGTTTGAAAATAGGATGTTATGCCCAGCCAAATAAGCATTTAGATGTGAAAAAAAATTTTTTTTTTCCTTTTTGTCTTTTTCCATGTCTGGCAACGGATCGCAACCCTCAGTGTCGCCCCCGTACCGGACCGGGACCGGCAACGGGATCGCAACCCTCGGTGTTGCTCCCACACCTCACTCAGCCAGTGAGCGGGAACCGGTCTGTATGTGGGATCCGAACCCTCGGGCGGGAGCGCCGCCGTGCTTCCCAAGCGGCGCACTGTAGCAGTGTGCCACCGGGCCGGCCCTAGATGTGAAAATTTTGAAGTATGTGAAATTTTAAATTTTACCACTCATCTACCATCTCTGGATGAAAAATTCGAGTATGGACTACAAAAGAAGGTGTGAGAGAAGGGGAAGAGGAGGCAGAAGAGGAGGAGGAAGAAGTCAAGGAAGAGGAAGGCATGGAATGCAAGAAAGAATGATAAGCAAGATGTGGACTTAATAGGGTCCATTCGTGTAATAAAGGGTATATTCTGCCTGAGACAGAAAGTGGGATTGCCAAGGTCAGGAGCAGGATATGGTGAAGGGAAATTTACTTCCCACAGGATATGTATTTCTGTGCTGCTTGACATATTCACAAGCAGTTTTATTCTATTACTTGTGTAAAACATAATGAACAGATGTTGTTAAATGTCACACATACACATAAGAAAAAAGAAGAGATTCAAACCCAAAATCTTAAGGTGGTAGCAGGCTATAGAAAATAGTAAAATAAACAGTAAAATAAAAAGTTGAAATTTACAATTCTGCTTTCTCACCCACTATTTTAAAACATGAATTTCAAATAAATAAATACATTATATTTATTTATTTAAAGATAAATAAATATAACATATAAGTGTTTTGATTTTTTAATATAAAAGTAATTACAGACACTTGGAAAATACAATTAGAAGAAAACTACTTATACTATTAGCATGCTGAGGTAATCATTATTATCACTCTGAAGTTTTTGTCTCCAGCACTTTCCCAATTATAATTTATATAGTTTTAATAATATTACAACAATTTTTTTGTCACTTTACATAACATCTTTATAAGCACCATGTTTAATATTCAGATTATACTCCATCATAAGAGTGTACCATAGCTGCTTAATAATTCCACAACTGTTCAAAATTTTGGTAGTTTCCTATTTTACTTGTGGGGGACTAAAAACCTTCCTGCATATAACTTTTCCCACATTTTGGATTATTACTTCAGGATAAATTCCCAGAGGTAAACCTAGACTGATAATGGGCATGAGTATTTTAACGACTCAATATAAATTGCAAAACTGCTTTTCAAAAGTCAAAGCTCTTTGCTATGTCTCTGTGCTGCACTGTTCCCTGCAGGGAACCTGGAGCTCTTATTCCACCCAAAGCAACATCCAAGATCCAGGGGTGGTTAAGATTAAGCCAAAGTGTTTCGTGTACTGTAACGACAATGAAGTCTATCTCTTTTAATCTCCATTGTATTTGCTAGTTACTCATTCCTGACATGTAATGCATTTGATTTTTATATATTAATCACTTTGTTCACCTCTCATATTGTTTTCATTTTCAATTGATTGCATTGATGTTTCTAGTCATGAAATATTTTCAGCTACAAAGTGATCAATTTCCTTCCTTGTCTTATTGTGATAGAACTTGCAAGCTAATATTTAAATAACAGTGATGATAGTAGTCATTCTTAGTTTCTTCCTGATTTTAATTGTAATGTCTCTACAAACTTCGCTTTGCATTTAATCAAGATTAAGTAAAAAAAAAAGGGCAAGACTATTTTTAAGAAGGTATACTTCTGTTCTAACTTTCTCTGTCATCTTCATCAGGAATGGGTGTTCATTTTCAGAGGTTGTCTATCTTCTCGATATTTATGACATGGTTATGTGTTGTGCTTATATTGAATCATCATTACAGTCTTGTGTTCATTATAGTTATAGGAGATAGTTTTGCTCTTAGATTTTAATGTGCAATGGAATATTTGCTAGTAACTTATGTGTTTTCAGTACTCATTCATGCATCAACATTATATGTTTTTGTAGAATAAGAGTCATTTCTCTTTTTTTTCTACATTATGAAACAGTTTTTATAAAAAGGGAATGCTTGAAATAATTTTCTAAGAAAATTCTCTACATCTAGAGCCCTTTGCACAATAATTTCTTGCTAGCTTGACTTCATCTGTAAAGACTGGTCTATTTAGAGAGGAAAGTGAAAAACAGAACAGAAAAACAACAGATTGAATAAGTGAAACCAAATCTTGGTTCTTTGAAAAAAATTCAACAAAATTGACCAAACTTTAACAAGACTAAGAAAATAAGAGAAAAGATGCAAATATTTAAAATCAGATATGAAAGTAGGGACTTTACTACCTCTTTACAGAAGTAAAAAGAATTATGAAAGAATACTACAAACAGTTATACACCAACAGACAAGATAACCTAGATGAAATGGACAAATTCCTAAAGCACTCAAATTACCTGAAATGATTCAAGAAGAAATAGAAAATCCAAACAGACTTATAACAAGAAATTGAATCAGTAATCAAAGACCTCACAACAAAGAACAATCCAGGAGCAATGGCTTTCCTTGGGAATTCTACAAGACATTTAAAGAATGAATTTCAATCCTTCTGAAATTCTTATGGAATTAGAAGAGGAGGGAATACTTCCTAACTCATTCTATGAGATGACTATCACTCTAATACCAGACAAAGACATCACAAGAAAAGAAAACTACAGTCCAATATATCTGATGAATATAGACACCAAACTCTTTAACAAAATACTTGCAAAACTGCCCATTAAACAGCATATGACCAAGTGGGATTTATCCCAAGAATGCAAGGGTGGTTCAACATAAGAAAATCCATCCATATAATGCACCAACTTAATAAAACAAAGGAAAAAATAAAACATGATCATCTCAATTAATGCAGAAAAACATTTAACAAAATCAAATACCATTTCCTTTTTTTTTCAAAGTTTTATGTGATGTGGAAGCCTTCATAAATGACAACCCAGAGACCAAAAGAAAACTGTCTGTTTTTATGCTAAGGTTCGATGAAGAGTGAACAGCCATGTAGAACTGTGATTGGACAGAAAGGGTCTGACCTCATGCTAACAGACAGGCAGGAGGCCCAGCCAGGCGGGTCTGTGCAGATTTTTGGGGGCCTCTCTGTGTAGCGTTCCTTCCTCCTGTGTGTAGGACAGGACCCCTCTGGAATGAGGGTTTTCAAAGGAGAAGAGAGAAGGGAGAGAGAGACCTTTCTAGATTTTATGGCTGGCTTTGGGGGAAAGGGGTTCTGGCTTCTATGACCCATCTTGGAGAAGAGAAATTCTGGTTTCTATGACTTGCTTTGGGGGAGAAAAAGGGGTGGGAGACTGGAGGATGGAAGAAGGTAAGAGAGACATTGCTTTTGAGGCTTTCTAATCTCCTTCAAAGTACTCAGCACACCAAGGCACCATCCTGTGGGGTATCATGTTCTGAGCCCCGACATCACAATAACTGGGAAGAATTACTGGCATTTAGAGGACAGGAGAGGCAGGGAAGCTAATGATCCTGCAGTGAGTGGGATAGTCCTGTCCGAGAACAGTTGTCAAACCCCAAAAGCCCATTGAGAAACGCTGATTGAATTCCAGCTTTTAAAAGTATTTAGGATATTTTATATACTGTGAATTCAAAGATGGGAAAGCATTTAAAAACCTTCTATACATCTGAGAAGTGGCTATTTATAGATACAGGTAATTTGCAGCATCTTGATTTTTTTAAGGTATTTTAGATATTCTTTATGTTTACCCACTGTGAATTCAAAGATGGGAAAGCATTTAAAAACCTTCTATACATCTGAGAAGTGGCTATTTATAAATACAGGTAATTTGCAGCATCTTGATTTTTTTAAGGTATTTTAGATATTCTTTATGTTTACCTGTTAATATTTTTTCTTTTATTAAATTTTATTTATTATTTATTTATTACAAATATTCATGAGATACAAAGCTGATTGTCCCCCTCCTGCCCATGATGTGGAGGCCAGATTCATACTGGAGACATACCCACTACCAGAAATTACTTTTGTACTCTTTGTCCCCTCCCTGTTATCCCCAAACTTCCCTCCCCTTCCCCCTCTACCCTCAACTCCAATTTGTAGCCCTAGGAATGTTCCCTCCCTCTGTTGGATCACGGCACTACTATGGTCTTTCTTTCCTGACTTCCTTTCTCTCTTAGCTCCCACATATGAGTGAGCACATGTGGTATTTATCCCTCTGTGCTTTGCTTGCTTCACTCAACTTAAGTTTCTCCAGGTTCATCCATGTTGTTGCAAATGGGAGTATTTCATTCTTTTTTATGGCAGAGTAGTATTCCATAGTGTATATATACCACCGTTTCCTTACCCAATCATCTAGTGATGGACATTTAGTTTGGTTGCATATCTTGGCTATTGTAAAAAGAGCCGCAATAAACATGGGAGTGCAGGAATCTCTTCAACATGATGATTTCCATTCTTCTGGATATATACCCAGAGGAGGGGTTGCTGGATCATATGGAAGATCTATCTGTAGTTGTTTGAGAAACCTCCAAATTGTTTTCCAAAGTGGTTGTACTAATTTATAGTCCCACCAACAGTGCAGTAGTGTTCCCTTCTATCCATACCCTTGCCAGCATTTGTTATTCACCGTCTTTTTGATTA
>NW_007737103.1:28334-31978 GCF_000696425.1 Galeopterus variegatus
GCACTCTTTTCCCCAATGTAGATTTTTGTTGCCTTTGTCCAATATCAGATGGTTGTAAGCCTGAGGGGTGATTTCTGGGTTCTCTGTTCTACTCCACTGGTCTGAATGTTTATTTTTATATGCGTTTTGGTTACAAGAGCTTTGTAGTATAATTTGAAGTCAGGCAGAGTTATGCCTCCAGCTTTGTTTTGGTTTTGGTTTTTTTTGCTCAGGATTGCTTTGGCTATTTGGGGTCTTTTGTTTTTCCATATGAAAGGTAAGATTGTTTTTTCCATTTCTGTGAAGAATGTCATTGGTATTTTGATGGGGATTGCATTGAATCTGTAGATCACTTTGGGTAGTATAGACATTTCCACAATGTTAATTCTTCCAATCCAAGAACATGGAATATCTTTCCATCTCTTTGTGTCTTCTTTAATTTCTTTCAGAAGTGGTTTGTAATTCTCATTGTAGAGGTCTTTCTCCTCCTTGGTTAAATTGATCCCTAGGTATCATATTTTTTTGGTGACAATTGTAAATGGGCTTAATTTCCTTATTTCTCTTTCTGTTAATTCATTATTTAAGTATATAAATGCTACTGATTTGGGGGCATTTATTTTGTATCCTGCAACATTACTGAAGTTATTAACCAGATCTAGGAGTTTTTTGATAGAGTCTTTAGGTTTTTCTATATATAGTATCATGTCATCTGCAAATAGGGAAAGTTTGACTTCATCTTTTCCAGTCTGGATTCCCTTTATTTCTTTCTCTTGCCTGATTGCTCTAGCTAGTATCTCCAGTACTATGTTGAATAGAAGTGGTGAGAGTGGGCACCCTTGTCTTGCTCCTGTCCTTAAGGGGAAGGACTTCAACTTTTCCCCATTCAGAATAATACTGGTGGTGGGCTTGTCATAAATGGCTTTTATTATGTTAAGATATTTTACTCCTATACCTAATTTGTTGACAGTCTTTATCATGAAGGAATGTTGAATTTTGTTGAATGTTTGTGAATGTTGAATGTTGAATAGATGCTTTTTCAGCATCTATTGAGATGATCATATGGTCTTTGTCCTTGAGTTTGTTGATGTGATGTATCACATTTATTGACTTTCATATGTTGAATCATCCTTGCATCCCTGGATGAATCCCACTTGATCATAGTGTGTAATTTTTTTAATATGTTGCTGTATTCTAATTGCTAATATTTTGCTGAGGATTTTAGCATCTAGGTTCATCAAGGATATTGGCCTATAATTTTATTTTTCTGTTGTGTCTTTATCTGGTTTTGTTATCAGAGTTATGTTGGCCTCATGGAATGAGTTTGGGAGAGTAGCATCTGTTTCAATTGTTTGGAACACTTTCAAGAGAATTGGTATTAACTCCTCTTTAAAAGTTTGATAGAATTCAGCTGTAAAGCCATCTGGACCCGGACCTTTTTTGTTGGAAGACTGCTAATTACCACTTCAATCTCCTTGCTTGTTATTGGTCTGTTCAGGTCTTCTATCTCTTCTTGGTTCAGTCTTGGTAATTTATATGTGTCAGAAAACTTATCCATATCTTCCAGATTTTCAAATTTGTTGTCATACAGTTGTTTATAATAGTCTGTAATGATTCTTTGTATTTCTGTGGTGTCAGTTGTAATGTCTCCCTTTTCATTTCTGATTTTTGTTATTTGGGTCTTCTCTCTCCTTTTTTTTTTTTTTTTTTTTTTTTTTGTTAATGCAGATAATGGTGTGTCTATTTTGCTTATCTTCTCAAAAAAACAACTTTTAGTTTTGCTGATCTCTTCTATTGTTTTGGGGTCTCTCTTTCATTTAGTTCTGCTCTGATCTTAATTATTTCTTTCTGTCTATTGCCATTAGGTTTGGATTGTTGTTGTTTTTGAAATTCTTTGAGGCATACATTAGGTTGTTTATTTGGTGTCTTTCCATTTTTTTGATATAAGCATTTACTGCAATAAATTTGCCTCTTAGTGCTGCTTTTGCAGTATCCCACAAGCTTTGGTATTATGTATGTTTATTTTCATTAGTTTCTAGAAATTTTTTTATTTCCTGTTTAATTTCTTCTTGGACCCATAGGTCATTCAGGAGCCTATTATTTATTTTCCATGTGTTTGTATAGCTTCCAGCGATTTGCTTATTGTTTATCTCCAGTTTTAGTCCATTGTGGTCTAAAAAGATTGTTGGAATGATTTCAGTTTTTTAAAATTTGCTGAGACTAGATTTGTGACCTAATATGTGGTCTATCCTGGCGAATGTACCGTGAGCTGATGAGAAGAAAGTGTATTCTTTAGCTGTTGGGTGAAATATTCTGTATATATCTGCCAAGTCCAGTTTGTCTAGGGTGCAGATTAAATCCTGTGTCTCTTTGTTGACTTGTTGCCTGGAAGTCCTGTCCCATACTGAGAGAGGGGTGTTCAGATTAACCACTATTAATGTATTAGGTCTTGTCACCTTCTTTAGGTCTAAGAGTGTTTGCTTAATATATCTGGGTGCTCTGGTATTGGGTGCATACATGTTTATGATTTCAGTATTGGGTTCATACATGTTTATGATTGTTATGTCTTCTAGCTGGATAGTTCCTTTTATCATTATATAATGGCCTTCTTTGTCTTTTTTTAATGTTTTTTGCTTCAAAGTCTATTTTGTCTGATATAAGAATAGCTAATCCTGCTCGTTTTTGGTTTCCATTTGCATGGTATATCTTTTTCCATCCCTTCACTTTTAGTCTATGAGTGTCTTTACAGGTGAGGTGGGTCTCTTGAAGACAGCATATACTTGGGTCTAGCTTTTTAATCCAGTCATTCTGTGTCTTTTGAATGGGGAGTTTAGTCCATTCACATTCAGAATAGTTATTGAGAAGTGTTGTTTAATTCCTGTCATTTAATTGCTACTGGTTTAGGTGGTTTAAATATCTTTTTATCATTATTTCCCCTTTTATTTCTCTTCTTCAGTGTGAGTTGGGAATTTAAGGTGGAATGATTTAGCTTCTTTCTCTTTCTTGTTGGCATTTTTGTTTTAACTGTGAGTTTTGCTCTTTCTTGTGTATTCGTGGTGATGGTCACCATTATTCAGATCCAGATGAATGACTCCCTTGAGAATTTCTTGCACGGCTGGTTGTGTGGTGGCAAACTCCCACAACTTTTGTTTATCTGGGAAATACACTATTTCTCCCTTGTTTCTGAAGGAGAGCCTTGCTGGGTAAAGAATTCTTGGCTGGCAGGTTTTTTTCTTTTAGTGTTTTGAATATGTCATTCCACTTTCTTCTGGCCTGTAGGGTTTTGGTTGAGAAGTCTGCTGTTAGTTTGATGGGGGTTCCCCTATAAGTGACCTGATGCTTTTCTCTTGCTACTTGTAGAATTCTCCCTTTGTCTTTGAGCTTTGTGAATTTAACTATAATATGTCTTGGGGAGGGTCTTTTTGGGTTGAATCTGTTTGGGGACCTTTGAGCTTCCTGGATCTGAATGTCTGTATCCTGCCATACACCTAGGAAGTTTTCTGTTACTATTTCCTTGAGTAGGTTTTCAATACCTTTTCCCTTCTCCTGCCCTTCAGGAATACCCACAATTCAGATGTTAGAGCGCTTGAGGTTGTCTGCTGTCTGTATTTGTCAGGGTTCTCCAAAGAGACAGAATCAATAGGATATGTTATAATTATATGAGAGGG
>NW_007737103.1:32776-45605 GCF_000696425.1 Galeopterus variegatus
GGATGTCTTTTCTTGTTTCATTGTGTTCTCTAATTGAGTCTTCCTTTATTTCTTCAAGTTTTTTTAAGATCATTGCTTGAAATTCTTTTTCAGACATTTCAAGGATTCCCTTTTCCATGGAGTCTGACTTTGGGGCATTACTGTATCCTTTCAGTGGTGTCATTTCTTCTTGATTGTCTGTACTTCTAGTGTTTTTTTTGCTGATGCTTGTTCATTTGGTAGGGGGCTTGCTTCTTCTATTACACTGAGGTTGGCTGTGGAGTGGCCTTGGTTGCTACTGTGGATGGTGAATTGTCTTTGCTTGACAGTAGGTGTGGTGGTAGTTATGTTAAACCACCTTGGTTCCTGTTTGAGGCTCTGTGGTAGTAGAATGAGCCCCTAGTGCGTGAAGTTCTGCTGGGCCAAACTTGGTGGGTCAGAACTGTAGGCTGGTGCTCCCCCCTGGGTCTGAGATGGGATGAGGGGCTGTGTGGAGCCACATGGTTCTGCTGGCTAGTGTTGCTGCCAGTCACCACTGGTGGGCTCACCTGTGTGGTGCCAGTTCAGGGTGTGGGGGCAGGGTCTGGAGCTCCCCACCTGCCTGGGTCCAAGGCGGAGGGGTGAGGGAGCCGCAGTTCCACTGGCTGGCACTGGTGTGCTCACCCATGCAATGCAGTTCAGGGAATGGGGGTGGTGCCTGGAGCTCCCCCCTGCCTGGGTTCAAGGTGGCCAGGTGAAGGAGCTGCGTGGGGCCGTGGTTCTGCTGTCTGGCACCAGTGGGCTCACCTGCATGATCTCAAATAGCATTTCATGATTTAAAAGAAACATGCAGAAAACTAGGAATGGAAGGGAAGTCCTTAACATGATTAAGGGCATTTATGAAAAACCCACAGTAAAACATCTACTCAGTGATCAAGGACTGACCATTTTCTCCCACAAGACAAGGATGCCTGCTTTCACTCTGGAAATACTGTGTTTTACTAGATGTTTTAGCCAGAGTAATTAGGTAAGAAAAAGAAATAAAAGGTATCCAAATTGGAAAGGAAGAAGTAAAATTATTTCTACTCATGGATGGCATACTCATATTCATGTAGAAAATATCAAAGAATACACACACACACACACACACACACTTAAAAAAAAAACTAGAGCTAAGAAATTCAACACACTTAAAAAAAAAAACTAGAGCTAAGAAATTCAGGAAAGTTGCAAGGTACATGACCAACACTCAAAATTAAAAAAAAAACTAGAGCTAAGAAATTCAGGAAAGTTGCAAGGTACATGACCAACACTCAAAAATCAGTTTGTTTCTATACAACAGCAATGAACAACACCCCTCCCCCCACTTAAGAAAACATTACATTTACAATAGCATCCAAAAGAATAGCTTTTAAAAAAATTAAAGATGTGAAAGACTTGTACACTGAAAATAGCAAGAATGTTGTAAAATAAATAAAAGATCTTAATAAATGGAGAACATTCCATGTTCATACATTGGAGGAGTTAATATTGTATTGCTGTATTGTATTAACTAATATTGTATTGCAAATAATATGTCAGTTAAGGATCTAATATGCAGAGTATGTAAAAACTCCCACAAATTAACAAGAAAAAACACAATTCAACTTGAAAAATGAATAAAGAACATGAAGACATTTCTCCAAAGATGATATACAAATGGTCAATAAGTAGATGAAGACTTTCAACATCACTAGTCATCAGTGAAATGCAAATCAAAACTACCATGTGGTATCACTTCACAACTACTAGGATGACTATTATTTAAAAAAAAAAAAAAAAGGAAAGTAACAAGAGTTGATCAGGATGTAGAGAACTGGAACACTCATATGCTGCTGGTGCTGGGAATGTGAAATGGTGTAGCAGCTTTGGAAAACAGTTTGGCAGGTCTTCAAAAAATTAAATATTAAATATTAAATTATCACATGACCTAGTAATTTTAATCTTAGGTATATACTCCCCAAAAATGAAAGCAAGACTCAAACAGGTATTTGCACACCCATGTTCATAGCAGCATTATTCACGATAGCCAAAAGATGGAAACAACCCAAATATTCATCAATAGATAATGGATTAACAAATTGTGGTATATCCATACAATGGAATCTTATTCATTCATAAAGTGAATGAAGTGCTGACATATTCTCCAATGTGGACAAAACGTGAAGACATTATGTGAAAGAATCCATACACAAAAGGCCACATAACATATCCTATCATTCCATTTCTGTAAAACATCCAAAAGAGGTAAATCCATAGGGACAGAAAGCAGACTGGTGGTTGCCAGGGGCTGGGGTAGGAGAGCAATGAGGAGTAACTGCTTAATGATCATGGGGTTTTCTCTTGGGAAGATGAAAATTATTTCGAGGACTAGCTGATTAGATCAGCTGGTTAGAGTGCAGCCTTGTAACACCAAGGCCAGGGGTTTGGATCCCCATACCAGCTAGCCACCAAAAAAAAAAAAAAAAGAAAATTATTTTGAACTTGGAGTGTGGTGGTGGTTGCACAGCATTTTGGATGTAGTAAATACCACTGAATTGTTCACTTTAAAGTGCTTAATTATATATTATATGAATTTCAGCTCAACTGAATTGGAAAAAAAAAGATGTTCTGAGCAATGATAACTCCCAGTACAGAAGAGTTGTGTGGGGAAACTTTGAAGGCAATACCTTGTTTTTCTGATGGCAGAAGTTTTCTCTTTTTTGTTCTATGCACACATTTGGCTAGATCCCATTCCATCTCACCTAATCTTGGGTTTCTCTCCAGTAAATTCTCTCTCCTTTCTGTATTATCAGATTTTCTCTTTCTGCCATATGATTACCATCAGCATTACAACTTACTGTGATATCTCCCATCTGAAAATAAAATAAACAAAGCAAAAATAATCTCCCTATTAAATTCTTCTGTAACCTGGAACTGGAGAAGACTTTCATAACTGTAAGTCAGAATCCAAATGTATTAAGGAAATGTGTTACATTGGATTTTATAAAAATAAAATAAAACTTCTGTGACAAAACACATAATAAGCAAAGTGAAAAGATAAAGGAAAAACTGGGAAAAATATTTACAACTTATATCACAAATTAAGTATTAATATCATTAATATGTAAGGGAATTTTTAAAATAAGTTTAAAAAAGTAAAAGTCCTACAAAAAAAAAAAAAGGAGTACTATAGAAAAGACCCTATAGAGAAATTGGTCTTAAATAGGTAAAATGATGTTCAAACTTGTTCATAATGAAAAATGCAAATGAAAAATACACAAAGCTTCTGTATCTCCCTATTAGATTGACAAACAGCTAAGTTATGAAAATGAAAAATGCAAATGAAAAATACACAAAGCTTCTGTATCTCCCTATTAGATTGACAAACAGCTAAGTTTTGCAGCACACAATTTTGGTGAGGCTTGAGGGACAACCTTCTCTAATCTTACTGGTAAGAATGCAAAACGGGGGGCCGGCCCGGTGGCGCACTGGATAGTGCGCCGCTTGGGAAGCGCGGCGGCGCTCCCGTCCGAGGGTTCGGATCCCACATACGGACCAGTTCCCGCTCACTGGCTGAGTGGGGCACGGGAGCAACACCGAGGGTTGCAATCCCATTGCCGGTCCCCGGTCCGGTACGGGGGCAACGGGAGCAACACAGAGGGTTGCAATCCCATTGCCGGTCCCCGGTCTGGTACGGGGGCAACACTGAGGGCTGCGATCCATTGCCGGACACGGAAAAAAGACAAAAGACAAAAAAAAAAAAAAGAATGCAAAACGGTGCAACACCTGTGCAAGAAAATTTGGTAATATCTAGCAAAAGCAAAAACAAGTTCACTCTTTGGCCCAGCAATCATATTTCTTTCTTTTTTTTTTTTTTTTTTTTTTTTTTTTTTTTTTTTTTTTTGGCCCAGCAATCATACTTTTTTTTTTTTTTTTCCTTTTTATCTTTTTTCGATGTTTGTATTTTCTAAAGTTTCATATTTATTAAAGCATATCAAATATACCAAAATTGTGTCTGGTTTCTTCCATTCAGCATAATATTTTAGAGAGTCATCCATGTTGGTGAATGTGCCTATAATTTGTTCCTTTTTATTTTTAAGTTGTTTATCTATTGTTATGAATATGTATATGTATATTCACACAATGTATATATTCATTCACCTGGTCATGCCCATCTGAGTTACTACCAGTTTGGAGATATTATAAACAAAGCTGCTATAAATATTCACACATAAGTTCTTTTGTGAACATATGTTTTTATTTCTCTGCCAAATACCTAGTAGTAGAATTTCTGGATGAAATGGTGAGTGTATGTTCAAATCTGTAGAAAACTGCTAATTTCTTCAAGTCCTCACCAAAACTTGGTACCATCAATCTCTTTAAATTTTAGCCTTTCTTTTGTAGTGGCACATGCTTTTTATTTTCATTTCCCTGGTTATAATGATGTTAAGTATCTCTTTATGTATTTATTTGTGATTCTTCTCTGATCTTTGGTAAATTGTTGTTCAAATATTTTGCCCATTTTTAATTATTGAGTAGTAAGAGTTTTTTATTTATTCTGAATAGGGTTCTATGTCAGATATACTATTTGCAAATACGTTCCCCCAGTTTATGGCTTTTCTTTCTTAACGTACCATTTTAAGAAGCAAAAGTTTTTAATTTTGAGAAAGTTCAAGTTATTGTGTTGTTTCTTTTTTTGTTGTCATACCTAAGATATATATGTCAAACCTAAAATCACTTAGATTTTTTCCTGTTTTCTCCTAGAAGTTTTACCGGATTAGGGCTTAGATTTAAGCCTATGATCCATTTCAGTTAATTTTGTGTATGGAATAAAATGAGGATTTAAATTATTTTTTGCATATATATGTACAATTATAATGGAGTCATTTGTTAAAATGAATTACTTTGGCAACATTGTTCAAAATCAATTGACTATAAATATGTGAGTTTATTTTTGTATTTTCTATTCTGGATCATTGATCTTTTTTTTTTTTTTTGTCTTTTTCCGTGTCCGGCAACGGATCGCAACCCTCAGTGTTGCCCCCGTACCGGACCGGGACCGGCAACGGGATCGCAACCCTCGGTGCTGCTCCCGCACCTCGCTCAGCCAGTGAGCGGGAACCAGTCTGTATGTGGGATCCGAACCCTCGGCGGGAGCGCCGCCACACTTCCCAAGCGGCGCACTATAGCAGTGCGCCACCAGGCCGGCCCTGGATCATTGATCTTTGTGTCTGCTCTTACACTTATGTCTGCACACTCTTTTTTCTTTGGCTTTATAGTAAGTTTTGAAACTGAGTCACATAAGAACTCCAACTTTGTTCTTTTTTTTAAATTTTTGGATATTGTGGGTCATTTGTTTCCCAATATGTTTGGGGATTAGGCTTATTGATCTTTGTGTCTGCTCTTACACTTATGTCTGCACACTCTTTTTTCTTTAGCTTTATAGTAAGTTTTGAAACTGAGTCACATAAGAACTCCAACTTTGTTCTTTTTTTAAATTTTTGGATATTGTGGGTCATTTGTTTCCCAATATGTTTGGGGATTAGGCTTCAAATTCTATGAAGACATGCTGCAATTTTGATAAGGATTGCATTGACTCTTTAGATCAACTTGAAAAGAATTATCATCTTATAAATATTGCCCTTCAACTTATGACATAGAATCTCTCTTCATTTATGTATGTCTTTTTCTCAGCAATGCTTCATAGTTTTCAGTATATGTATCTTACAATTCTTTATTTAAATTTATTCCTAAGTATCTTACTCTTTTTGGTGCTATTGTAAATGAAATTGTTTTCCTAATTTTATTTTCAGTTTATTTGTTTCTAGTATATTATATGCAATTGATTGTACATACTAATCTTGTATCTCACATCCTAGATAAACTTGCTTATTAGGTCAGTAGGGGTTTTTTCTTGTTGTTGTAAATTCTTTAGGATTTTCTACATACCAAATCATGTTGTCTGTAAAAAAAAAAAAAAACAGTTTACTTATTTCTTTCCAACCCACAATTTTTTTTCTTGGTGCACTGGCTAAAACCTCCACTACAGTGTTAATAAATGTGGTCAAAGCAGACATCTTTGTCTTGTTCCCAACCTTAGTAGGAAAGCATTTATCCTTCACCATTTTCTATCATCTTAGCTGTAGTTTTTTTGTAGATACTTTATCAGGTTAAGGAAGCTCTCTTCTGTTTCTTAACTGTGAGATTTTATCATAAATAGATGTAGAACTGTATATAGATTTTTCTGCATCAGTTGAGATGGTTGTAAGTTTCTAATAATTAATTGATTTTTAATTTTTAATTTTAATATAATTTAATTGATACTTATTTTACTTTAAAATATTGTTTTCAATTGACTTTTTGGATGTAAAGCCAACTTTGCATTCTTGGGATAAACTACTTTGTCATGGTATATAATCTGTTTTTATGTTGCTGGATTTGGTTTGCTAATAAAACAGAATCCAAAATTGCTTCAGTATATTATATAAAATATCCAGGTTTTAACAAATAATTATGAGGTATGTAAAGAAATTGAAAATATGACCATACACAGGAAGAGCAATGGTCAATAGAAATTTATTTTGAATTGTCCCGGATGTTTAATTTGGCAAAGAAAGTCTTCAAAGAAGCTGTTATAAAAATGCTTAAAGATTGAAAAAGAAACAGAATTATCATAACAAACAGCAATTTTAAGTAGAGAACTAGAATTATCAAAGAGAACCAAATGGAAATTCTAGAGTTAAAAAGTACAACACTGAAATGAAAATTCTCTAGGTGAGCTCAATAGCAGATTTGAGATATCAGAAAACAGAATCAGTGAAATGAAGACAGAAAGATACCCAGTCAGAAGAATGAAAAGGGAAAAATTGAAAAAAAATGAACCAAGACTGAAGGACCTATGAATGATGCCAAGTGCATTGATATATGTGCAACTGCTCTCCTAGGAGGAGAGAAGAGACACAAAGGAGCAGAAAAATACTTGAAGATTTAAGGATTGAAGACTTCCCCAAAACATTAACATACAGATCTGAGAAGTTCAACAAATCACAAGCAAGATACACATAAAGAATCACACCTAGCCACATCAGATGAAGCTGGTGAAAGTCAAGACGATTCTGACCGTAAGTTAATACATGTAGTGTAAACACAATATGATTAACAGCTGACTTTTCATCAGAGAAAATGGGGCCAAAAGGCACACATTCAAAGTGTAAAAAGAAAGACAATAAAGAATTCAATATCCAGTGCAACTATTCTTCAAAATGAAGGTAAAATAAAGGAATTTCCAGGTAAACAACAAATTAGAGAATCCATTGCTAGTAGACTTACTCTGCAAGATATTCTAAAGTAAGTTATTCAGTCAGAAAGTAATGCCGGGCAGTAACTTGAATCTGCCGTTTATTACCGGAAATGCTAAGAATATGATTAAATATAAAATTATGTGTGTGTCTGCCTTTGATCAATTTCCAATGCCCTGAAATGATTGTTTTTCACAATTTTGTACAGTTTTATAATTGTTGAAGAGAGGAATTCCCAACCATAGCCAGAAGTCTCTTCTCCAATCCTGCATTCCTTCTTGAACCTACTCCAGTTAGGCTTTCAACTTTACCACTACAACAAAACTATTCTTGAAACAAAAGTTATGACCCTCACGTTACCAAATTCACTGCTCAACTATCATTTGTCAGCAGGGTTTAGTACAGTTAATCACTATCTCTTTGAAACACTTTTTTCACCTACCATTCAGGACGTGACTATTTCTTGGTTGCCAGCCTGTCTCACAGCCACCCCATCTCATCTTCCTTTGCCTGATCCCTCTCATCTCCCTGTTTGATCCTGAGAGGAACAGTGCCCCAGGATCATGACCTCGTCTCTGGACTATCTATAATCATTCTTTAGAGGAATGAATCCATCTGTATGCTGACAACTTCTAACATTATATTTTCAGTCCTGAACACTCCTCTTAGCCAAATTCACTATGGCATCTCAAGCATAATATGTTTAAGTTCAAGTTCTTTATTTTCCTTCCAAAAATTGTTCATCCCATATCTTTGCCATGTCAGTATATGAGCCTCTATTCTAAAACTAAAAACTAAAAACACAGGAGTCATCCTTGACTCCTCTTTTTAGAAAATACAGATGCTCCTCAATTTACAATGGAATTATGTCCCCATAAACCCATTGTAAGTTGAAAATGTCATAAGTTGAAAAATGCATTTGATACACCTGACCTACTGAACATTAGAGTTTAGCCTACCTTAAACATGCTCAGACACGTACATTAGCCTACAGATAGGCAAAATCATCTAATACAGTGCCTATTTTAAAATAAAGTGTCAAATATCTTACGTAACTTATTGAATACTGTACTGAAAGTGAAAAACAGAATGGTTGTATGGGTACTCAAAGTACGGTTCCTAACAAATGTGTATCACTTTCACACCATTGTGAAGTGGAAAACTTGTTAAGTCAAATAATCCAAAATCAGGGACCACCCGTATATCAAAATCTGATTAGTAGCCATCAACTACACCACTCCCAACCTGGTCCAAACCACAACTATATCTTACCTTTGCCATTACAGTAGCCTAACCGGTCTCTTAAATGTTCATTCCTTCTCTTGTACAGTCTTCTCTAGCAGCAAGAATGCTCCTTTTAAAATGCAAAACAAATCACAACCCTCCATTGCTTAAAATTATTACTCAAAGCAAAAACCAGTCTTTAGAACAACCTGTGAATTTCTATATAATTGGGACCAACCCCACCCACCCACATCATCCCTGATCTCAAGTCCTATCATGCTCTTTATTCCAGATCCACTGGTCTCCTTTCCTTTCCTCAACCAGGCATGCTCACGATACACATGAATATGGCTCATTTCATTCAGATCTCTACTAATATCCCTTCTTATCAGGGAGGACTCTTTGTATCTTAAAAAACATACCTTACTTTCTTGTCACTCTCTTCTCTTTTCTGATTTTTTCAGGTTTTTTTTTTCAAAGTAGCACAAACCAACATTAATAACATTTACTTGTTTACTCACTAATTATGTATAGCACACACACATACATACACACAAATGTAAAGCCCAACAGAGCAATTTTGTTGTTTTATTTACTGACTCATCCCCATAACCAGGTAAGACCCCAATCCAAAGTAGACCCTCAATAAGTATTTGCTGAATGAATGGATGAAGTTAATGTCTTTTCCAAGTATTTACTAAATGTTTAAGTATCAAACACTGTCCTGAGTATAATAAAATCTCCTTTACTTTTACAAACAATCTGAAAAGTTCTATAAATTAAATATAGTTATCCTTATATTATGAATGAGATTCCACGAGATTAAGGACATGCTTAAAGTTACACAGCACAGTAGTGATAAAATTGAATTACGTGGTCTCTTAAATTCAAGTTCTTATCTCTATTACACCACTTCTCAAAAATACTGGGTGCATCTGGTAACTATAGACTAGAGCCCATTGAGATAGGATTAAAAGCCAGACACCAGTGAAAACCATTTCCCCCCTCTAGAAATGACAGTTCTGTTCTCTCCTTCTGAATGTTCAACATACTATTGTGATTGGTCTTTCTTTCTTTCTTTCTTCTTTCTTTATTAGCTCCCACTTATGAGTAAGAACATGTGGTATTTCTCTTTCTGTGCCTGGCTTGTTTCACTTAACACAATTTTCTTCAAGTCCACCCATGTTGCTGAGAATGGCAGAATTTCTTTCTTTTCATACAGCTGAGCAGTATACCATATTTTCCTTACACAGTCATCTATTGATGGACATTTAGGTGGGTTCTAACTCTTGGCTATTGTAAATAGAGCTGTGATAAACATAGGAGTGCAGGTATTCTTTCAAACTGATAATTTTCATTCCTTTGGGTATATACCCAGTAGTAGGATTGCTGGATCATATGGTAGGTCTATGTATAGTTGTTAGAGGAACCTCTATACTTGTTTCCATAATGGCTGCACTAATTTACACTCCCACCAACAGTGTAGAAGTGTTCTCCTTTCACCGCATCCAAGACAGCATTTGTCATTCTCTGTCTTTTTGGTAATAGCAAGTCTAACTGGAATGTGGTGGTATCTCAATGTGGTTTTGATTTGCATTTCCCTGATGATTAACGATGTTGAGCATTTTTTCATACCCTTGTTGCTCATTTTTATGTCTTCCTTTGAGGAATATCTATTTAGCTCCTTTGCCCATTTTTTAGTTGGGTTATTTGGGTTTTTGCTGTTAAGTGTTTTGAGTTTCTTATATATTCTGGATATTAATCCCTTGTAGGGTGTATGGCTTGCACATACTTTCTCACATTCTGTAGGTTTTCTTTTCACTTTATTGGTTGTTTCTTTTGCTGTGCAGAAGCTTTTTAATTTGATATAATCCCATTTCTTTATTTCCTCTTTTGTTGCCTGTGCTTTTGGAGTCTTATTCATAATGTCTTTGCCCAGTCCTACTTCCTGAAGAGTTTCCTCTATGTTTTCTTCTAGGGGCTTTGTATTTTCAGGTTTTAAATTTAGGTCTTTAATCTATTTTGAGTTGATTTTGATATATGGTAAGATGTAGAGGTCTGGTTTCATTCTTCTACACATGGATATCCAGTTTTTCCAGCACCATTTGCTGAAGAGGCTGTCCTTTCCCCATTGTATATTCTTGGTGCCTTTGTCAAAGATTGGTTTGCTGTAAGTTCATGGGATGATTCCATTTGTCCATGTGTCTGTTTTCATTGCCAGTATCATATTGTTTTAGCTACCATAGCTTTTAGTATAATTTGACATCAGGTAGCATAATACCTCCAGCTTTATTTTTTGGAGGACTCCTTTGGCTATTCAGAATCTTTTGTTGTTCCATATGAATTTTATATACATATTTTTCTATTTCTGTGAAGAATATCATTGGTGTTTTGATGAGGATAGCATTGCCTCCAGCTTTATTTTTTGGAGGACTCCTTTGGCTACTCGGAATCTTTTGTTGTTCCATATGAATGTTATATACATATTTTTCTATTTCTGTGAAGAATATCATTGGTGTTTTGATGAGGATAGCATTGAACCTGTAGATTGCTTTGGGAAGTAGAGACATTTTCAAAACATTAATTTTTCCAAACCATGAGCATGATATGTCTTTCCATCTTTAGGTGTCCTCCTAATTTCTTTCAGCAGTGTTTTGTAGTTCTCATTACAGAGATCTTTCACCTCCTTGGTTAAATTTACTCCTAGGTTCTTTTGGTAGCTGTTGTAAATTGTCTTCATTTCTTGATTTCTTTTTCTGTTATTTTGTTGTTGGTGTATAAAACCGCTACCTATTTTTGTATATTGATTTTGTATCCTGCAACTTTACTGAACTTATTATCAGCTCTAGGAAGTTTTTTTATTTTTATTGAATCAAAATTGATTATACATATTTTTTGGGTTCAACATTGAGATATGTTGATCAAATCAATATTACTAGCATATATATTTTTACAAATCAGAATTATTCTTTATGCCCCTTGTCCAATCCCTCCCCATCCCCTTTTCCCTCCACCCCCCCAATTATCCTAGATTTCTTTTCTTCCTCTGAAAGAATAATGGTTACTCTGTTGATTTGCTGCCCAAATGATCTGTCCAATGCTGAGAGGCGTGATCAGGTCCCCCGATACAATCATAGAGCAGATGCCTCTTCTGTCACTCTGAAATGGGCTTTGTGGACAGAGAGATCCTCCTCTTTTCTTTATCTCTGCTGGTGACTCTCCTTGTGCCAACTCACTCCAGTGGCTGACAGACCATCTGCATGGTGGTTGTGGTGTCTAACCACCTTTGCAGCAACCCTAGTTATCGTGGTGGCTGTGGTGGGCCACCCAAATGGAGGAGATGATTTTGGCATGCTCCTTGGTGCTGGCAGTGTGCCTGGTTGTGGAGAGTGTCTGATCCCAGGTTCCATACCCCCACTCTCTGCCCAGCGAGACCCAATGGGCTGGCAAAGTGTGCCTGGTTGTGGAAGGGGGATCCGGTCCCTGGCACCATACCCCGTGGCCCCAGGTGGGCCTCGAGGCACTGGCGAGGCGTACCTGGTTGCAGAAGGGGGGTCTGGTCCCCTTCTCTATGCCCCGGGTTTGACAGAGTTTTATATATATATATGATCATGTCATCTGCAAACAGGGACAATTTGACTTCATCTTTTCCAACTTGAGTTCCCTTTATTTCTTTCTTTTGCCTGATTGCTCTGGCTAATACTTCCAGTACTATGTTGAATAGGAGTGGTGAGTAGAGTGGGCATTCCTGCCTTGTTCCTATTCTCAGATTTTCTCCATTCAGGATTATGTTGGTGGTGGGTTTGTCCTACATGGCTTTTATTGTGTTGAGGTACTTTTCTTCTATACCTAATTTGTCTCGTTGCTCATTATTGGTCTGTTCAGGTTTTCTATTTCTTCTTGGTTCAGTCTTGGTAGTATGTACAAAATTTATGCATTTCCTCCAGATTTTCAAATTCATTGTGTATAGTGTTCATAATAGTCTTTCATGATTCTTTGTATTTCTATGGTATTAATTGTAATGTCTCCATTTTCATTTCTGGTTCATTTTACTTGCCTGGATCTTCTCTCCTTTTTTTTAGTTAATCTAGCTAATGGATAGTCTATTTTGTTTATCTTTGCAAGAAACCAACTTTTGTTTCGTTGATCTTTTGTATCATTTTTTTGGTATGTATTTTATTTAGTTCTGCTCTGATCTTAAATATTTCTTTCTGTCTACCAATTTTGGGATTGGATTGTTCTTGTTTTTCTAGGTCTTTCAGGTGTAACATTAGGTTGTTTATTTGAAGTCTTTCTATTCGTTTGATATAAGCATTTATTGCAATAAA
>NW_007737103.1:46158-47359 GCF_000696425.1 Galeopterus variegatus
TTGATCTTTTGTATCATTTTTTTGGTATGTATTTTATTTAGTTCTGCTCTGATCTTAAATATTTCTTTCTGTCTACCAATTTTGGGATTGGATTGTTCTTGTTTTTCTAGGTCTTTCAGGTGTAACATTAGGTTGTTTATTTGAAGTCTTTCTATTCGTTTGATATAAGCATTTATTGCAATAAACATTCCTCTTAGTACTGCTTTTGCAGTATCCCATAGGTTTTCATAAGTTGTGCTTATATTTTTATTTGTTTCAAGAAACTTTTTGATGTTCTGCTTTATTTCTTGTTTGACCCATTGGTCATTCAGGAGCATGTTGTTTAATTTCCATGTAGTTGTGTAATTTCTAAAGTTTTGTTTGCTGTTAATTTCTAATTTTATTCCACTGTGGCCTGAAAATATACTTGGTAGGGTTTCAATCTTTTTAAATTTGTTGAAACTTAATTTGTGGCCTAACACATGGTCTATCATAGAGAATGATTTGTGTGCTGAAGAGTAGAATGTGTATTCTGCAATTGTTGGATAAAATGTTCTTTATATGTCTGTCAAGTCCATTTGGTCTAAAGTGATGTTTAAACCCAATATTTCTCTGCTAGTTTTTTGTCTAGATTATTTGTTCAATACTGAGAGTGGCATGTTAAAGTACACAACTCTGATTGTGTTGAGGTATATTTCTCCTTTTAGATCCAATAACAGTTGCCATATATATCTGAGTGCTTCTTGTTGGGTGCACATATATTTATTATTGTTATATCTTCTTGCTGCATTGATCCTTTTATCATTGTATAACGTCCTTCTTTGTCTCTTTATAGTTCTTGGTTTGAAGTATGTTTTATGTGATGTATGTATGGCAATTCCTGCTCCTTTTTTGCTTCCATTTGTGCAGAATATCTTTGTCCATCCTTTCACTATTAGTCTATGTGTGTCTTTATTGCTTAGATTGAATTTCTTACAGGCTGCACACAGTTGTGTCTAGTTCTTTAATCCACTCACCTAGTCTATATCTTTTAAGTGGGGGATTTAATACATTTACATTCAAGGTTGTTACTGAAAGGCATTACCGTATTCCCATCATTTTATTAATTATTTGTGGTTGTTTTATGTTTCTTTTGTTCCTTTCTTTCCCTTTTATTGTTTGTCTTTACTATTTGGTGTTTTTTGTAGTAATAAGATATATTTTCTTTCTCTTTCTTTTTTTT
>NW_007737103.1:48485-53909 GCF_000696425.1 Galeopterus variegatus
GTTTGGAAGACAAGGAAACCAGGGCAAGTTTGGAATGTTTTAGAAACTGGTTAAATGGGGCTGAGCCCGTGGCGCACTCAGGAGAGTGCAGCGCTGGGAGCGCAGCAGCGCTCCCACCGCGGGTTTGGATCCTGTATAGGGATGACCGGTGTGCTCACAGCGCTCACTGGCTGAGCACGGTGCGGCCGGTCTCAAAAAAGGACAAAAAAAAAAAAAGAAAAGAAAAGAAACTGGTTAAATGGTGGTAACCAGATGCTTATGGAAATATGGACTGTAAAGTTCATTCTAAGGAGGTCTCAGATAGAAATAAGAAGTTTTTTGGAAACTGGGGCAAAGATCACCCATGCCATGTACTGGCAAGTAACTTGGCTGCATGTATCCATGCCCAAGGACTTTGTGGAAGTGGGAATTTAAGAGTTGTGAATGAGAGTACTTGATGGAGGAAATTTCTAAGCAGCAAAGCATTAAGGAAGCTGCATGGCTATTTGCAACAGCCTATGCTGAGTTATGCCAGAAAAGGCATGATATAAAGCCAGAATTTAAAAGGAAAGCAGAGCATGAAGATTTGGACAATTTGCAGCCTGGCCATGTGGTAGAGAAGCAGAGAACATTTTCAGAAGAAAAATGCAAAGGTGCTAAGAAGATTAGTACAAAAGAAAGGGATTATCAAGAGAAGGAGGAAAGGGCCCTGAAGGCATTGCAGAAGCCTCTGGGGCCAACCCTTCCATTACAGACCCAAAGGCCTAGGGAGACAGAATGGTCTTGGGGACTAGGCCTGAGGAGCCCTCTATGGTTTCACTGCCCAGGGCCACCTCGGGAAGCTGCTCCCCACACCAGCAGCATGGCTGCATTGGCTGCTCCAGGCATGGCTAAATTGGCCCCATGTGTGGCTGGACCCACAGCTTTGGATGGTACAAGCCAGAAGTCTTGGCAGCATCCATGTGGTGTTAAGTCTGCAGGCCTAAAGAATGCCAGAGCTGTGGAAGCTTTGGAGCCTCCACCCCAATTTCAAAGGATATATGGAAAATCCTGGGGGTGCACAAAGAGACTTGTCGCAGGAGGTGTTACTGCATAGTCTTCACTAGAGCAATGCTAAGCAGAAACGTGGGATGGAGTTGCACCAGAGAAACCCGATCAGCACCAAGCCTAGTGAAGCCACGAGAGTGGGACCACCATGGAGACCCCAGAATTGTGGAACTACCAGAGTGTGACTCCAGTCTGGGAGAGCCAAAGTGTGGCCTGAGACCAGGAAAGCCATAGGAGCAGAGCTGCCTGAGGACTTGGGGACCCAACCCCCACACTAGTGTGCAGAGGACCTTGAATGTGGAGTCATGATACGTGTTTCACCAGCTTTGAGATTTGTTGCCTGCCCTGCTGGGTTTTGGACTTGTTTGGGGCCTATTACACCTTTCTTTCAGCCTATTTCTTCCTTTTTGAATGGGAATTTGTACCCTATGTTCATCACAACATTGTATCTTGGAAGGAAATAACTTATTTTTGATTTCACAAATGGGACTTTGAACTTTTGACTCTTGAGTTGAAACTAGTTAAGACTTTAGGGATGAAGTGAATGTATTTGTGTGTGAAAACGACCTGAGTTTGAGGGGTTGGGGCAGATTGCTGTAGACTGGATGCCCCCCTACCTCACCGAGGCTTAATCCCCATCGTAACTGCTGAGGGTGGAAAGTCCTGTTATGGTAATTGAAAGGTGGGGCCTTGGAGAGGTGATTAGATTGTAAGACCATGCCATAGTGAGTGGAATAAAAATGATGGTCAGGGGCGTGATACTGAGGGCCTTAAAAGAGAGAGAGTTTGTCTCTCTACTCTGCCATTTTTGTAATGTGATACCCTGGCATCACTGAAGTCACCACCAAAGGAAGTCTTCATCAGATGTGCTCCCTGGACTTTGGGCTTCCAGCCTCTGAAACTGTAAGCAATAAATTTCACTTTCTTACAAAGTACCCAGTTCTGTGTATTTTGTTATAAGCAACAGAAGTGGACTAATACAATTTCTGAAGGAAAGCTGTGCTGGATATAGTATTCTTGGTTGGCAGGGCTTTTTTTTTTTTTTTTTTTTTTTTTTTTGGACCAACTGTGTTAATTCAAAAAACCTGTCTTCTAGTTCAGGAATTCTTTCCTCCATTTCTTCTACCTGCTGCTTATGCTCTCAATTGTTTATTTTGTTTCATTGAAGTAATTCTTCAGTTCCAGGATTTCTCCTTGCTTCTTTTTTATTGTTTCTATCCCTTTGTAAAATTTCTCATACATGTCCTGGAATTTTTTTTTTTATTACTTCGTTGTGATTAAACTCCATCATGTTGAGTTTCCTTAATATTGCCATTTGGGATTCCTCTTCAGGCTATTCACTGGTTTCCTAATATTTGGGGTCTGAAATAAGGAAAATTGTAGTCTTTTGGAGGAGATGTTTCTTTATTTTTTCATGTTTCTTGTATCTCTATGTTGATATCTGGGCATCTGGTGGTATACTCACTTCTTTTAATTTTTGGAGTGGTTCTTGAGGAGAGAGAATCTTATGTATAGAAATTGTTGTATATTGATAGTTAGGTTGGCCTTTGTAGGTTTGGTACAGGGTGAGTGCAGTCATAAGTGCCAGCTCATTCCCTGCACCTTCTCCACTGGTGTGGGCTGGCTGTTGTGTCAGACTGGGCTCCTGGAGACAGTGGCATGGATCGAGGCACCTTGCACACTCCTGGTGCACTCTCTGCTGATGCTGGTGGGCTCACTGCATCAGGAAAACCTCTGAGATCCCAGGTTAGGAGGGTGTGGATCCAGGCACCGGAGTGGGTGCAGGACTTGCTCGCTATCCAATGGGGGGGGGGTGGGCCTTTTGTCAAATTTCAATGGCCAGTACTCAGACTAGAATGTTAAACTTCTACAGGAAATGTTCTTTTCTGATGTATAAAGTTGAGACAGCAGTGTTTCCTTTAGAAAAACATGCTCACAATCAGCCTAAATGCCTGGGATTTCCAAGCAGTTTTGTCACATTTATTGGAATAATATATCTGAAGAATAGTTTAAAGCAAAATTATTGATGTAAAAATATTCATATATATCTATAAATATTCACATGACTCCTCCCAATTGCCCATTTTTCTAATTAAGACATAAATATAGTATATAATAAGCTCCAAATACAATTTGCTTATTCTCTTTGGTTTTTAATCTGTCTGGTAGACTTTCAGAATGTGCAAAGGGAATATATTTCTCTTTGGCAAGATATTTTCTTACTCTCCATACAAGTATTTAACAATCCAGTTCTAAAGTACAGTTTTGCCAAGACTCATCCCCTTGTGACCTGAGGTTAGATGTGGTTCAAGAAAAGGAACTCTGAGTGTAGAACAGAAGGTTAACAGTCAACTTTCCTTCACTTGGGGGCCCATTATGGAAAACCAAGTTCTTATTTGCCCAGGTGTTGGAATATTCTGAACAGTGTAACATTAATCTAAACCCTTGAGAAAAATTAGTTACTTCATGTTCTTAAAGGAGATCATAAACCACGTTTTGTTTTTGTTATTAAAAGCATTCATTGTTTCTAAAAGAGTTTTTGGTACATAATGCCATAGTGTTTTTAAAAGGAATTTTAAAAGACATCAATCCATTAAAAGTAAGAAAGAGATAATTACCAAACAGTGCACAGACTAGTGCACCATTTCTATTACAATGTCAGCATGCAACTATAAAGACTCCCAGGGAAAAAGAAATCCTGTAAATGAAAAGAAAAATGTGTGACATTTGCTTAACCAGGAGTGGCTTAAATTGGGAAGATTAAAGTTTAAACAAGATTTTGTTTGATCTCATTGTAATGAAGTAAGAAAAAAACATAAAGATTAAGGATAAGTTTATTCTCTGATTATTAAGGATACAGTTCTGTTCATATTATTTTGATACAGGGTAAAAGTAAAGTTTAGTTAAATTTGGGGCCGGCCCGGTGGTGCACTGCTACAGTGCGCCGCTTGGGAGCGTGGCGGCGCTCCCGCCGAGGGTTCGGATCCCACATACAGACCGGTTCCCGCTCACTGGCTGAGCGAGGCACGGGAGCAACACCGAGGGTTGCGATCCCGTTGCTGGTCCTAGTCCGGTACGGGGGCGACACTGAGGGTTGCAATCCGTTGCCGGACACGGAAAAAGACAAAAAAGGAAAAAAAATAAAATAAAAAAATAAAAAGTTTAGTTAAATTTGTATTGCTTACCAATTGATTATAATTGGTTTGTATTTCCCAGGGTTTATTTCATGAGCTCACTTTTCTTTGGCTGAATAAGTTACACTTTTCATAGACTCTAAAAAAAGGTAATTTAGTTGCATGAATTATAACAGGGTAAATTATATAACAGATAAAGATGAAGTACGAGTGAAATAAAACTAGTCCATGACTAGACATAGATTAAAATATTTCTGAAGTAAAAAGCAAGAACAAAAGTTATAGAAAAACTAAAGAAAGGGTCAAAATCTGCTACAAACATACATAAACATAACTGCCTGTTCTGACTTTCTATTAAAATATGATAAAAATATTTGCCAGTGAATAAAACAAATGTAAAATTTTGCTCTTATCCTATAATGACTTCCCACCCCATAGAGCTCTTCTCCCATCAGGATAAAGACATTTACTGTTACAGGGGCCACACATCTCCTGGCTGAGGCTCCCCAAAATTTGATATCAAATTCACAGGTCCCACTGCCTACCCCCAGACAAAAAAACCCAAACAAACAAAAGTCAAATGATAGTGAAAATGGAAGTCAGTTTTCTTCAAGAATACCAGTGACCTGAAGAGGGATGTTAAGCTAACCCACCTCTCCGGTAAACCTGTAGGAGGATGGCCAGGCTAAGGCCATCTCAAAGATCTAGTTTTACTGAGGGTTTTTTTTTAAAGAGGAGCTGAAAGAACAGAACTTGGGAAATGAAAAGCAGGAGGGAGGGGGATGTGCAAGGGGCCAGATGCAGTCTCACCAAGACTCATTTGGTTTCTGCTCCTTTCCTTGTTATCTCATGGTCCTGCTGAACGGGTGGAATCAACATAGCTTTATTAATGTCTTCCTTGACTTTCCTTAGTGCAAGCCTGTGACTCCAAGCTGAGTAGAAAACAACTTTACATTCATGTAAATAATGTCATCTTGCCCTATAACTAAGGTTCAAAATATCAAATAACCATGGGAAAAGAGGGAACTCAGAAAAATGCATGCTGAGGAAAAAAAACAAAAGAACTGTGTCCTTTTAAAATTTTTTAGAGTCCATCTGGATTTTGGTCCCAACATCGTTTCAGTCCTGCTCACTCCAACATTACCATAAAGACATAGAATGATCTCATTTAGTTTTCTATTTCCTATCCCTGCTTCCTCTATTCCTTCATTCAAGGAGACTCTTGCACTATTGTGTGTAGAAATATGGTGCAAGAATATTTTTT
>NW_007737103.1:55740-56653 GCF_000696425.1 Galeopterus variegatus
CAAAATATCTGTAACACAGTGAGGCTTAATACCCTGCAAAAGACTAAAAAGGACAAAAGATCCCATAGAAAAATGGACAAAGGACAAGAACAGATAATGCAAAAAGAAAAAAAGAGCAAGTATATTTAAATATGGAACACAGTAGAGTTTTAAAAAGAAAATGGCATTTTCGCCTACTAAGTTCACAAAGATCCTTCTCATTCTCAGAAAAAAAAAATTGGCAATATAATTTTTTTTAATTTTAAAATTTGTACAGCATTCTATTTTAAGAAATGCATCTTAAGGGAATTTTGTGCATATATTCACAAAGAATAGGCTATTAAAATTTTCTTTGCATTTTTTTTAAGTAACAAAGGATTAGGATTAGGAGTAACATAAATACCAAACTGTACAATACTTGACAAAAACTATAAAGCAACAAAACTACAGGATTTTATCAGGATCTTTTGAAGTCATTAAAATGCTGGTGAACAATATGTAGTGATAAAAAAAATTATCAATTCTATTTTATTGAGTAGAATAGTAGATTGCCAAATAATTTCTTATTGAATACAAGTCATTGTCTCCTCAATTTTTCTTCCAATATTTTTCCCTTTTTTTTTTTTTTATATTGAAACATAGTTGATTATACATATCTGTGGGGTACAGAGCTGAATATCAATACTTGTGTGCAACATGTGATGCTCAAATCAGGATAATTAGCATAGTCATCACTATACAATGTAATCATTTTTCCTGGCCCTTTACCAATTCCTCCCTTACCACCCTCACCCCCACCCACCTTCCCACTTCTGGTAACCTCAGTTCTGTTCTCTCCTATTCAAAGTTCAATGTATTATTGTGATTGTTGTGCCTTTCTTTCTTTTTTTACTTATTTGTTTATTTTTTTAGCTCCCACTTATGAGTGAAGACG
>NW_007737104.1:0-1165 GCF_000696425.1 Galeopterus variegatus
GAAAAGATAAATAAAATTGACAAACCATTAGCACGGCTAACTAAAAAGAGAAGAGAGAAGATCCAAATAACAAAAATTAGAAATGAAATAGGTGATGTTACAACTGATACATCTGAAATACAAGGAATCATTTGAGACTGATATAAACAACTACATGCCAACAAATTTGAAAATCTGGAGGAAATGTATAAATTTCCGTACATACACAAACTACCAAAACTGAGCCAAGAAGATGTAGAAAATCTGAACAGACCAATAACAATAAAAGAGATTGAAGCTGTTATTAGAAGGCTCCCAACAAAGGAAAGCTCAGGACCAGATGGATTCACAGCAGAATTTTACCAAATATTCAAAGAGGAAGTGACACCAATTCTCTACAAACTATTCCAAAAGATTAAACAGAGGCAATTCTCCCAAACTCATTCTATGAAGCAAACATCACCCTGATACCAAATCTAGGTAAAAATACAACTAAAAAAGAAAACTACAGGCCAATATCTTTGATGAATATAGATGCAAAACTCCTCAATAAAATACTAGCTAACAGAATACAGCAACACACATGCAAAATTATACACCATGATAAAATGGGATTCATTCCAGGGATACAAGGTTGGTTCAACATATGCAAATCAATAAATATGATACACCATATCAATATAATCAAACACAAGAACTATATGATCATCTCTATAGATGCTGAAAAAGCATTTGATAAAATTCAATACTTATTCATGACAAAGACTATCTATAAGTTAGGTATAGATGGAAAGTATCTCAACATAATTAAAGCCATATATGATAAACTCACTGCCAATATCATCTTGAATGGGGGAAAGCTGAAAGCTTTTCCTTTAAGAACAGGAACTAGACAAGGATGTCCATGCTCACCACTCCTATTCAACATAGAGTTGGAAATACTAGCAAGAGAAATCAGAGAAGAGAAAAAAATAAAGGGCATCCAGATTGGAAAAGATGAAGTCATACAGTCGCACTTTGCAGATGACATGATCCTATATACTGAACAGTCTACAGCCTCTACGAAAAAACTCTTGGAATTGATAAATGATTTCAGCAAAGTAGCAGGATACAAAATTAACACGCAAAAGTCAGTAGCATTTCTATTCTCCAATAGTGAATTGGATCCCTAACCCTTAACACCTAA
>NW_007737104.1:1217-6516 GCF_000696425.1 Galeopterus variegatus
AAAGCTGAAAGCTTTTCCTTTAAGAACAGGAACTAGACAAGGATGTCCATGCTCACCACTCCTATTCAACATAGAGTTGGAAATACTAGCAAGAGAAATCAGAGAAGAGAAAAAAATAAAGGGCATCCAGATTGGAAAAGATGAAGTCATACAGTCGCACTTTGCAGATGACATGATCCTATATACTGAACAGTCTACAGCCTCTACGAAAAAACTCTTGGAATTGATAAATGATTTCAGCAAAGTAGCAGGATACAAAATTAACACGCAAAAGTCAGTAGCATTTCTATTCTCCAATAGTGAATTGGATCCCTAACCCTTAACACCTAACCCAAATCCCTAACCACAACCACAACCCTAACCCCTAACCCTAACCCTAACCCTAACTCCTAACCCTAACCCTAACCTCTACCCCTAACCCTAAGCCCCTAACCCTAACCCCCTAAGCCTAACCCCTAATGCCTAACCCCTAACCCTAACCCCTTAGCCTAAGCCTAACACCTAACCATAACCCTAATCCCTAACCCCTAACCCTAACCCCTAACCCCAACCCCAACTCTAACCCCTAACCCTAAACCCTAAACCCTAACCCTAACCCCTAACCCTGACTCCTAACCTTAACCCTAACCCTAAACCCTAACCCTAACCCTTCCTGATATTCTTGTAGCCATACAATATATTGAGCAAGAGTTAAAACAGTTTTTCCAAGTGTTTTCCAATCCCAAGGGGTCATATTATAGCCATTAGCAATTGATTCTAAGTATTCCTTAGTAAAAGTACTATGTAAGCCATTTTATGTGATGCTCTTCTTAAATCTTTTAAACAAGGAGAATGGTAGGTTTTCATATCTTGTCTGAGTCCCAATTCTTACAACAGGAAAGACATGATGAGCATCAGCTCCCGTGTTACGTCCTTCTTTAAGACAGGACTCCATCAAGGGAATAAATGTATTATTTGCTTCCATAGGTGGAGGTGGGGAGTGAGGAGGAGGAGGTGAGGATTGTTTTTCATCCTCTTTAATGGCATAAACACATTTTTCCCTTTGTTAAGGTCCTGAATAATTTTTAAAGCAATTCAACAAAAGTTCCAAACCACTATAATCAATAATTTAGATGGTGGTTAGCTACTTTATAACCTGCTGCCTTAAGGAGACATAGAAGGACTGAACTATGTTGAACTTCCCTCTAAGACAGTAAACTACCCAAAAATCTCAAGAATAGATAGAAAATTGAGAGTAAGAAAGCAAAACTTCCAGGCAAAGCCCTAGCTAGACACTGCAGCAGGCATGCAATCGCTTAATTGAAAGACACCTTTGTGATCCCCTTTATCGTGGTGAGTCCCCCTTACCGGGATTTCCCTCTTGAAGGGATGAGTAGATGTCCTGTTTCTTTTCCCAGGCATCTTTTTTCTATTCCCCCCTTTTGTCACGGCCTCCCTTTTGTCGGGATGAGTGGTGGATATCTTGTTTCTTTTCCTCCCTTTTGTCGGGACTTCCCTTTTGTCAGGATGAGTGGCAGATGTCCTGTTTCTTTTCCTTTCCAAGCCTTGGCAGGTTGGTCTCTGATCCATGGACCCAGAATTGATCATGTTGGGGTCACCATTTGTTGCTTTGCCTCCCAAGGATTTGTCACCCCTTTTCCCCCAGGTGATGGAGCCACCAAAGATTACTCAAAGCCCATCTCCTCTGAGCAGTGAGAAGCCCAGAAAAGGGGTTAATGTCCTGGAACCTCAAGATAGAGGCATTCCTTCCATTTGGGAAATTAACCACAAATTGGGGTTCTTTTCCTGCATTTGTTCTCCAGACCGGGAAGTTTCAGGAAGAGAACATAGGCGGGGTTTTTGCTAAGTATAGTTTAACAAGTTTAACAAGCTGGTAACATTCAGTAAGAAAAGCAAGGTGACATTCTATAATGCAATAAAGTCAATCCACTAATAGAAGCTTGCTTCTACCAAACATTCTCTTCTTACAGCAATTTCCCAGTATCTTCACATATCAATCAGTAACCTGTTTGCCTTTGGGCCAGCAATCTTGCTGTGTTACAATTCTTTATCTTACAACATAGACTATATAGCCTGGGGAAAATTTCCTGTCCTTTGCAAGGTCAATATTTGAAACTGCAAGGCTTTGGAAAACCAGGCTCTGTGAAGTACATTTGTTTTATGCATACTTCACAAAATATCTTATATATACATGTCTGTATAAGGTCCACACCCCACAACAAAAGTATATGTGGCACTCCTGTGGTTGCCATCTGCAGAAACTGTCTCTGCTCCCTGGCTCTGCTCTGGGTGGTAATCTACCCTCTAATCACACCAAGTCAGGTTCTCTGCTTAAGGGAGTCCTACATTCAGAAGAGAAAGAACAATAATAACCATCATGAAGAAACCTGAAAATATAACACTTACTGGTAGAATAGACACACAAAATAGAAAGAGAAAGGAATTAAACCTTATCAATACAGAAATCCCATCAAAATGCAAGGATAAACAATAAAAGTGGAAGAAAGGAATAAAGGATACATAAAACAATAAGAAAGCAGCCAACAAAATGACAAGAGTAAGAACTCACATATCAACAATAACCTTGAATGTAAACACATTAAATGCCCCAATTAAAAGACATAGGCTGCATGAATGGATGAAAAACCATGCCCCATACATCTGCTACCTATAGAAACATACCATACCTACAAAGACAAAAATAGACTGAAAATGAAGGGATGTAAAAAGATGTTCCATGCAAATGGAAAACAAAAGTGAGAAAGATTAAGTACACATATTAGATAGAGCAGAGTTTAAATCAAAGTCTGTACTATGAAATGAAGGACATTATGTAATGAAAAATAGAGACTAGGGATGTTTGTAAACATCCTATGTTGCACAGTACAGTCCCCCCAAATGTTAGTAATGTCAAGGTCAAGAACTCTGCCTTAGTGGAAGGTTTCTTTTCTCAAATTATGTATCGCTTGATATTATTATATTTTGGTATTTGACTAGTACTTAATGCTTTTTGGGGTATATATTAATTATTATACCCCTTATTAAGAGTATATCTGAATTATTTTTCCAAATGTTAAACACTAACTTGTTTTTTAATTTAGTAAACTTCTTGTTTATTTCACTTCCATTTATTGTAATTATGATCTTGGATTTTTTTTTTATAATGTTTTACTTTGGTATGCTTTGTTTCTCTCTTTTCTTGTCCTCTTGTGATTTATTTACCTTTCCTGCATTTATTTGTATATTGTTTTCTTATTCGAGGTTTTTCTTATTTTCTGATTTGGAGGTTATATACTCTATTTATAATATATTAATGTTTACGCAAATTTTTTTTACCATTATATTAGTCTTCTCAGGCTGCCATAACAAAAGACCACAGATTGGGTGGCTTAAACAACATAAATTTATTTTCTCACAGTTCTGGACGTTGGGAATTCCTAGAGTGAGGTTCTAGCAGGTTCAGGTCCTGGTGTGTGTGTGTGTGTCTGTGTGTGTGTGTGTGTGTGATATAAAATAGGCTATAAGTCAAAATTGTCACAAGGGACAAGGAAGAACACTATACAATGATAAAAGAATAAATTCATCATGAAAGCTTAACAATTATAAATAAATATGCACCCAACACTGCAGCACCCAAATCTATGTAGCAAATATTATCAGATTTAAAGGTAGAGACAGACACCAACATAGTAGTAGCTTGGGACTTACCCCACTCTCAACATTTGACAGATCATCAACACAGAAAATCAATGAAGATACATTGAATTTAAATGGCACCATGGACCAGATGGACCCAAGAGATATTTGCAGAACATTTCACCCAACAGCAGCAGAATATACATTCTTTTCAACAATACATGTGATATTCTCAGGATTGACCATATGCTAGGCCCCAAACAAGTCACAATAAGTTCAGAAAAAAAAAAAAAATTGAAATTATGTCAAGTATTTTTTCTTACCATATTGTAATAAAAGTAGAAAACAATAACAAGAAGAACTTTTGAAACTACACAAATACATGGTAATTAAACAACATGCTCCTGAACAACAAATGGGCCAAAAAAGATTATGAAGAAAATCAAAACACTTCATGAAACAAATGAAGACAGGAACAGAACATACCAAAACCTTTGGGACACAGCCAATGCAGTATTAACAGAAAAGTTTATAGTAAAAAACACCTACATAAAAAAATTAGAAATGCAAAAGGAGACATTACAACTGATACTACCTGAAAACAAAGAATCATTAGAGACTATTATAAACAACTATACACCAATAAATTTGAAAACGTAGGGGAAGTGAATGAATTCATGAACACATATGAGCTGACAAGGCTGAGCCAAGAAGAAATAGAAAAACTGAATAAACCAATAACAAGTAACAAGATTGAATCAGTAATAAAAAGTCTCCCAACAAAGAAAAGCGTAGGACCAGGTGATTTACTGCTGAATTCTACCAGATACTTAACAAAGTACTAATACCAACACTCCTTAATCTATTTCAAACAATTAAATTGGATGGAATTCTTCCAAACTCATTCTGTGAGCCTAGAAAAGGAAAACTAAAGGCCAATATCCCTGCTATGGATTGAATTGTGTTGCCCAAAGTTTCATGTATTAGGAACTTAACCCTCACTGTAAAATCCTTCTATGTGGTAAATCCTAATATGGTAATTAAAATGTGGGACCTTGAAAAGAGGATTAGATTGTGAGTAACATGCCTGAGTGAATGCATTAATTTATTGATGGTTTAATGGCAGTCATGGGCATGTTTCTGATAGCTTTAAAAAGAGATTGATTGAGGAGCTGAGTCTCTCTCTGCTCTGGGCATTTTCAGCATGTGATACCCTGCATTACTGTAGAGCTAGCAACAACAAGGCCCTCACCAGATGTGTTCTCTGGGTTTTGGACTTCCCAGACCTGAAACTGTAAGGAATAGATATTGTTCCTTTACAAATTACCCAGTTTCAGGTATTCTGATACAAGCAGCAGAAATAAACTAATACAATCCCAGATTAACATAGATGCAAAAATCCTCAATCAAATACTAGAAAATTGAATCCAACAGCACATCAAAAAGATTATACACCAGAGCAAGTGGGATTTATCCCAGGGATGCAAGGATGATTCAACATTTGCAAATCAATAAATGTGATTCATCACATCAACAGAATGAAAGATGAAAACCATATGATCATCTCAACAGACAGAGAAAAACTTTTTATAAAACTTGATATCTCGGGCCGGCCCGGTGGCGCACTGCTACAGTGCGCCGCTTGGGAGCACAGTGGCGCTCC
>NW_007737104.1:7905-12009 GCF_000696425.1 Galeopterus variegatus
CACAATAAAATGGAAAGACATACAATGTTCATGGATTTGAAGAATCAATATTGTCAAAATAACCATACTAACCAGAGAAATCTACAGATTAAATGCAATCCCAATTAAACTACCAATGACATACTTCACTGAAATAGAAAAAAATATCCAAAAATTTATATGGAACAGCAAAAGACCTCAAATACCCCAAGCACTCCTGAACCAAAAGAATAAAGTGGGAGTCATCACTCTCCTTTACTTCAAATTATACTACAGAACTATAGTAGCCAAATCTTCACGGTATTGGCACAAAAAAAGACACATAGACCAATGGAATGGAAGAGGGAGCCTAGAAATAAATCCATGTACCTACAGCCAACCGATTTTTGATAAAAGAGTCAAGAACGTACACTGGGGAAAGGACAGTGTACTGGCCTTTCGTGCCTCATCTCTGGTGAGATGTCTGTTCATGTCCTTTGCCCATCTTTGCATCAGGTCATTGTGGTCACATTAAGAGGAGACTTTTCAAATGTGCAAAAAGAGGAAAGCAGGAAGAGTGAACCAGTATTATCAAAGAGTAATTGGGTGCTGGGATCTCAGACGACATTTACTACTACTGCCAATAATGAAATGATAATAGCTAAAAGCTAACATTTATTGAACAATTTACTTTTCCATGTGCTGGGCTGAGTGCCTTATATACTTCAACTCATCTTAACTCTGGCATTATATGAGCGGTAGAATGTTAGAGTCAAAAGGGTCCTTACACAACATGTAACAGCAAATGACTGCTAAAAATTGAATGAAAGAATCTGGCCCGCCACTCCATGGGCTGAGTGAGAGATCGGGGTGCCCTGCTGAGCAAGGCCAGTGCTCATGGTGGCTTCTGCTCCCAGAGTGGGTTGATCAGATTAGGACAATGACTATATTTTCAGAAATGAAAGACAAATGGTTTCTGAAAGAATTTCAAATATAAGAAACAGCTGTTATTTATAATTTGTCAAAGAAGGTAGAGTTTGAATGGTACTCCTGAGATTATGGTGTGGTCTACTTCAAGACAGCAAGAAAGAGAAGGAGCATTTCCTGCAGTTCTTCTATGTGAGGTCCTTGCAGACTTTTCTTATCTTGATTAATGCATATCACAATTTTATTAGGAAGGAATAATTATCATCACTATAAACGTGAGGAAGAGTCACTTGATCAATAACTTGCCTAGAACTGTAGCCAATGTCTGTCTGAAAATCCCATGTTGCTTCTTTAAAAGTAGCCTGTTGTTTTTAACTGTGAGTATAAATGTTTATATAGCAAAAATTTTGGAATAAACCCAAATGTACAAGCAAAAATCCATCACACAGAAATTACCATTTTCATATATTTCTGTCTTTTTCAAATGTATAATGTGGTAGGCAGAATAACGGCTCCCAAAGCTATCCATGTCCTAATCTCTAGTAGGTTGCACTGCATGGCAAATGCACTTTGCAGATGGGATCAAGCTCAAGGACCTTAAGGCAATGAGATAGTCCTGGACTATCCAGGAGGTCCTCCTGTCACCACCTGGGCACTTAAAAGTGGACGAGGAGTAGAAGAGCCAGTCAGAGATGTGGCACAAGAGGCCAGAGAGAACGGAAGCCCGAGAGCTACTCACCTGCTGCTGCTGGCCTGCAGACAGAGAGATGCTGAGCCAAGGCCTGGTTTCTGAAATCTGAGAAGGGACCACAGCCGACAGCCAACAAGGAAACAGGCCTTCAATCCTATAGCCACAGGAACCAAATGCTGCCAACACCCAGAATGAGTCTGGGAGGGATTCTTCTCCAGGATCTCCAGAAAGGAACGCAGCCCTGCCAGTACCTTGACTCTACCCAGAGACACCTGTTCTGCCTTCTGACTTACAGAGCGTGAGATAATAAACTCGTGTTGTTTTAAGCTGCTAAATTTGTGATAATTTATCATGGTAGCAATAGAAAAAGATTTTTCCATATACACATATGTTAAAAAAAACTCATTGGATACATTTGTGAACTGAATTATGTCCACCCCAGCACCCCCTCCCCGTGCAGATGTTGAAGCTCTAACCCGTAGTACCTCAGTGTGACTGTATTTGTACTCCAGATGCAAAGCTGAAACACCAGGACTTTTATCACAGACCTTGACAGGCATGCCATCTAAAGCTTTGTGTTCAAGATTGCTTTATGATTTCCAAGTATTTTTTTAGCTTTAAATCCGCTTTGATAGAAGTACACACCAGACTTGAATGCCCGAAGGCTGTTTGCAAAGTCAAATCCTTGGAAGACAGGCACATCCTGCTAGGGGCTGATGAGCAAGGCAGACGTCACTGTTAAGTCCCACGGTGTACAGGTATTAAGGTGTGCCCACATGGCCAAATACGCTTAAAAACAGTGTGAAGTTCTATGTGTGTGTCTCTGTCTAATCTATCTCCATCCCGTCTCTCAGTTATGTATAACTATCTGTCCATCTATCTATCATCCGTCTACTGCAATGAGAGGTTTTATTTTAAAATTCAATGTCAAGTGGAAAAGTATAAGTAGTTGTGTGTTTTCAGCTTTCTCTCAGAAATTAAGTTAAAACCTATCTAATACACCCAGACAAGCCAGTGTTTTTGTCCCTTTAGTTAAGTGTCTATGAATCTTGCCATGGTCATAACTCAGGGTTCAGGCCTTCCCCAGGGAATCCTTTCTGATTGTGGACTTCCCCTGTCCTTCCTGTCCTCTCCCCCTTTCCCTTTGCTCCTTCAGCTTTGTGCTTTCCTCAGGAGACTGGCCTCAGGCCCTTCCGAGACCTCTTCTCTGGCTGCCTGGTCTCAGGCCCCCATCTCAGTCTCTGTGACTCTTGACTGACTCCAGTTCTCTCAATTAGAGGAGAACCTGCCACCTTAAGAAGGGGACATCCTCTCCCAGGAGCCCCTTGGCTGGGATCCCCGACCTTCTGCCCATTGAAAGAGCACTAGGATAGGATTACATATCTCAGGTCCAGGTGGTTCTCACCTGAGTGGCCACATGTCCGTGTCACAGCAGCAGGTGATAAGCGGGCCTTCCACCCAGCTGAAAGGCCTCCCAGCATGGTGGCAAAGGCAAGGGCCAAGCACATGATGCTGAGCTGGCAGATTCATCCTGCCATGCCACCACTGCTGTTGCCCAGTAACCAGCCTCATGTGCCCTGTGTCCACGGGCCACCCAGTTTCTGCTCCAGAACAAAGCCTCTGAGCTACAGACCTTGGGTTCTTGGTGCCACTTACATGGTGCAGACTTCTCCTGTGGGCCTCAGGAGTGGGCTCGTCCTCGCTGAAGCTCCCAGCAGATGCAGCCGAGCTGCTGGTGGTCCTCCTGATGCCCTGGGCCCCCGCCAGTCCTGCACACTTCTTCCACGGGCCTGGACTCACTCTCTGCTCAGTGTGGCCCTTGGGTGTGTATTGGCTGTGCCCCAGGCTCTGCGAGCTCTAGTCTGGGAGCTGACACTCCATGGGGTGGCCATAGGGAATGACTGGCAGGGGAAGGAAAGTCCAGCTCCTGCCTCCGGAGGGATGCTCCCTGGGGCTCCCTTGAGGATCGGGCTGAGTGGGCAGAGGCACTGCTGGCAGGAAAGGGCCCCAGGGGAGGAAAGGATGCAGGGCCATCGCATCAGTGCCGGCCATGTGCGGTGGTCTTACAGGGTGCTCTGTTCCAGCCACAGCTGGGCTAAAGTGCTTATTCACTTGGAAAACCAAGAGTGGCCTCAGATCTGCTTGATTTGTCTTCCCCTTCCTCTGTGGAGCAGGGGTGGGATAGGGCTGCAGAGCCTGCACCAGGGTGCTGGGTGCAGGGTGGCTGCAGGGGCTCTGTCTGCAGGGCAGGCCTGGCTTCTCCTAAACCAGGGCTCAGCAAACATTTTCCATAAAAGACCAGATAGTGAATATTTTATGCTTTGTGGGTCACATATTCTTCTTTGCCCTTGCTGTTGTTTATATGACAAGAGTTTAAAAATATAAGAGCAGTTGCATTCATAGCTCCCAGCCATACCAAATGACTAGATGCCCTGGGTCCTCAGTTTCTGGCCCCTGTGAACCTGGACCAGCAGCCCATGAGGCAGAGAGGGGAGGGCAGGGGTGACTAAGGCAGTGGGGGCCGGGGG
>NW_007737104.1:12517-15472 GCF_000696425.1 Galeopterus variegatus
CCAGCAGCCCATGAGGCAGAGAGGGGAGGGCAGGGGTGACTAAGGCAGTGGGGGCCGGGGGTTCCACTTAGGAGTAAACCTCTTTGAGATGAAAGCTGGTCATCAGATTCCTCCAGCATAAGCTCTAAGTCCACCAAGAGGAAAAAGAATAGAGAGCAGGAGCTGTTAAAAGGTAAACTGTGGCACAGTAAAAGTTTAAAGAGTTTATTTGAGCAGAAAGCAATTCATGAATGTGGCAGCTCCAAACCAGAGTGGTCCCGGGCTCCTGGGAAGGGCAAAAGGAGAAGCAAGGCAGAGACATGTGAGGGAGACCCGGAGCCACAGCCTCATGTAGGTCATCCTGGTGGAACGTCCCCAGGTGGAGGCTCGTTGGCAGAGGTGAAAAAGGGCAAGATGTGGTCTGAAGAGGGGCCTTTGCTGTCTACATGATTCCAATAGCACATGTGTGACCACACACCAGCCAGGAACTGGGGGACCCACTCAACCCCAGGCACCACGACCTGTCGGGGCCCCTCTCTCCCTGGTTCCCAGTCTTCTCGTCCAAAAAGTGAGACTGTTGAGTGATGTCCCTGATGCGTCTTGCTCTCATTCCAAAATGTTACGACTGACTTAATAGTTCTATTCCCATGTCTGGTTTTTATCTCCTGCTAAGTGAGTAGTTTCGAAGTAACTCATCCATGAACATTCACAATTTGATCCTCCAAGACTGTGGTACGTTTAGAAATCCGTGTGTGTGTGTAAATACATAATATGTGATTCAAACAAAGTCTCTCTTGGCACGCTGACCTTAGAAAGTGGAAAGACAAGAGCATGCAAATGGGCTTTCTCTGTTGCTGGGTGGAGGAGATAATTTTCTGCATCGTATAATTTAGTGCTACAGAAAACCACCCCTCCCACAAAATGTACCTTCCCGACATTCTTAAAAGACAATACACTTGTGTAAATGACAGCAGACACTTTCTTCGACAGGGTTTAATAAAAAGAAGAAACAGAACACGATTACATGTGTAGCTGAGCAACTTGGTAATGCTGCCAATTCTGCTGATTTTCTCAAAATGTGATATTCAAGTTTTACTTAAAGTGTGTTAGGTGCTGAATATTGGCTATTTCAAGGCTTTTCCCTCTCTCTCATGGAAGACAACCTGAAAGACAAACCCTCTCTGCTCTCCAGCCTTGCGTTGGCAGCAGAAGTGGGCAGAGTCCCTCATTTGTCCCGTGTCCTCGTCATCCGCTCCACTGAACATCTGGAGCCTCTCTCCTGGGACATGCCACCATCTCGGCTCACTGGATCCCATTCTTCATGTCCTCTGCACCTCGCAACCGAGGATCTTCAGAGTTGGTCCGTCCTGCATCTCTCATTCTTGAATGTATCTTGACTGTTGAGAATAAAGTTTGTTCCCCTCTCGCATTTCCCTGCACTCACTTCTCACCCTCTTTGCTTCTCTTGTTCGCTTTTTCTTATGTTGAAATTCTACCATTGCAAATTTATCTCTTTTCATGAATTTTGCCCCTGGGAAGCCAACTGCTGTAGACAGTGATGGAGTTAAGTTGCATTTATTTGGCCACATTATCATGTGGTAAGTGTCTATGAGAATGATCAGGCAGCATAATTTAAAACTTACACCTGGGACTCGATCGCATGTTGATTAAGTCTTAACATGGCAATACTGGCTCTACAGGTAATGTGGAACAGCTCAGGATTGGGGGAAGCTTGTCTTTATTCTAAGTATCCCTAATCGTAAGGCTCCAGTGGCTAAAGTGTGGTAAGAAAGTGGAGGACAGACTCCTAGATGCTCTCAGATCTCTGTGCGGAAGGTCAGGGTGCTTCCTGCCATCTTCTTCTGGTAGTCCTTGTCAAATTCTTCATTCTGGGCCACAGTAAAGTAGTTCTTCCAGTCCCCAGGCATCCCTGAAACAAGGCAAAATCTCAGTGATTGCTGCAGGAGTGAGCATGCACTTGTAGGACTTGTGCAAGAATGGAGAGAAACGGGAAGCTTGCCTCTCAAAAGTTGCACTGTGTTGTCACTGGCAAGAATAAACAATGGGGCACTGCTGTAGATTAGAAACTACACCCCACCCGAAGCTCATTGAGGGTTAAATTTCCACTGTAACCGTGAAGGTGGGAAATCCTATTATGGTAATTGAAGGGCGGAGTCTTGAGGAGGTCTGGGGAGGTGATTAGATTGCATGACTATGCTGTAGTGAATATATTAATAATGGTGGTAAGGGGCATGGTTCTGAGGGCTTCAAATGGAAAGTAAATAAGGAGGTTGGTCTCTTTCCGCTCCACATCTTCTGCCATGTGAGACTCCTGGGTCACTGTCTCCACCACCAAGACCCTCACCAGATGTATTCCCTGGACTTTGGCCTTCCCAGCCTCTGAAGCTGTAAGCAGTAAGTTTTGTTTTCTCTGTAAATCGCCCTGTTTCAGGTACTTATGTTATAAGCAACAGAAACTGACTAATACAGGTATGAAACATTACCAGGAAATCTAAGTAGATTGTGCGGACAACAGAGTTCATTTGGCATCTTAGACTATAAGTCTCATCTACCTTTTCTCATAAAAGGGGAGATGGAATGATCCATAAGGCAGGTGGGCAACGTGGTGTAGTTGGCCATTGGGTTTTGCTTCATTACATCAAAGGAGGTGTGATAGACAATTTTATTCAGAACGTCTTCAGGTATGTCTTTCTCCAGGAACTGCAATATCTTCTGAATTTCCCGCTTTGGATCCTGTATGTGGAACAGTTACACAAGGCCCATCATTTTGGGTCTTCCATTAGGGATGATGTTCTGTTTGGACTAACAGTTCCATTAGAGAAATAAGTTAAGGGATCAATTCAAATATAACTAATCAAGGGCCGGCCCGGTGGCGCACTGCTACAGTGCGCCGATTGGGAGTGTGGCGGCGCTCCCGCCGAGGGTTCGGATCCCACATACAGACCGGTTCCCACT
>NW_007737104.1:16264-24973 GCF_000696425.1 Galeopterus variegatus
AAAAAAAATATATATATATATATAACTAATCAATATTGTCAAGTGGCTATGATTTCAAGGCGCTGTGCTGTCCCAGATACTGCAGCAGGAAGATGAGGGCTAACCCTGCCCTCCAGGGAGACCCTGCAGCAGGGGAGTCAGACAAAAACACAACCAATGGCAATTCCTGGCTGAGAAAGCACATGCTGCTGCCTGCAGAGAGTGCCAGGAGAATTGGGGGAAGGAGCCGTCGTATCTGTTGGGGGGATCAGGGAAGGTGTGAAGGAGGGTCCGTGTGGTGACGCACAGCAGAACGAACTCTAGTGTGTGGTGTAAGGGATGACATGAGGCGTCTATGAGTTTAACAAAAGGTCAGTGGGGTGATGATAATGGAAATCTCGAGTTGACCCAGAAATGAGAAGCCATATTCCTCGGTTCTTTCTGATGAAGTAGAGGCAGAAAGAGAGGAAGCTGTAGCTTCTGCTTAGGTTTTAGAGGACTCCTTAGCACTGGCATAGGAGATAGATTCGTAACTCTAGGATGCTAATCCGTGGGCTCCACAAAAGTGAATCTGTGGTGCCACTCACATATAGTGACTTGAAATGGAGAAATCAGTCCACTGTCCCAATACGTGGGACTAACCCTGACAATGTTTGCATGGATTGAACTTCACTTTGTGACGTGGATTTGGGGAGTGGAAGTGGGAGAAGGAAGCTAAGTTTCTTGAATACAAATATGTGCACTTTACAAATATGATTGCATAAATCTTTATGATAATCTTATGAGATAGACATGATACCATTTTGTAGGTAAAGAAACTCTTGTCAGTATCCAATTTCCCGAGGAAGAAGAATCTTCTGGAAACTGAGCTGAGGCAAAGGACATTCGGAAGACCAAAAATGTAGTTACAGCTTCTGAGGATAAAATGAGCTGGAAAGAGCATCACGGAGAGAGAAGACTCGCACTGGGCTCTTGATCGGGCAAGCCCATGGGAAGAGGGTTCTCATGGTGTGTGTCACATCTGGTCGTGGGGGGCCTCACGGAGACCACACTGCCCTCACCTCCTTCATGTCCTCATAGAAGAGGTAGAGAATGCGGTGCTGGTCTTTCACATCCCACCATCCCTTAACATGGTCATACCAGGAGCCCCACAGCACTGATTGGAAGAAAGAGACAAGATGTCAGTGTTGCTGGAAACTTGGAAAACAAGTACATTTAATAAGAACAACCAGAAGACAAAGACCCCGGGCAGAATTCTTATGTGCAGTAGACAGGGACTTTCTTTACTATTTAAAGAATATAAAAAGTATTCTGATTCTTTGGCTCATATTTCTACCATTGAAGTCACTATTCCATGGGAGATTGTCTTGTGGCCAGAGATTCATAACCTTTATTTTCCCTGCATCACTTCATGTTGCTTGTCACTGCTATGCAATAAATACCGTTTCCTAAGAAGCTGATCTTGAAAAGAAGTCTATCATTCTTGTGGCCAGAGATTCATAACCTTTATTTTCCCTGCATCACTTCATGTTGCATTGTCACTGCTATGCAATAAATACCGTTTCCTAAGAAGCTGATCTTGAAAAGAAGTCTATCACTCTGAAAAATCTATGATTACCAGATATTTGGGCACTTTATTCTCTGTGACATAAGTGGGTGAAGGGAGGTGCACTGCGTTCCTTCTGGTGGCCCTACAAACTCCACCTCATCCTCTCCACCTGCACAGGTCCCTGTAGTTGACCTGCAGGGATGGTGTGGATGAGCTCCTTTGCCCTCAGACCTATAGCTGGACTGTGCAGCAAGAAGCATGGAAAGGCTTAGCAGGCAGGAGAGGACGGACAGTGCATTTGCTTCCCTGATGCCCTCCCTGTTGACCCCCATGTGCTTGAATGCTCCCCACAAAGGTCTCGGCTGCTGTCAAGAAACAGCTCCTGTCTTCAAGGGGCAATGGCTCTCCCATGGTCTCCCATAATACTGTACCAGCACTTGCTGGTTTCCTTAAATTGTGCCCATAACTTTGTAAATAGTCTTTTTTAAAAGTCTCTCCAGATGACCCATTTGAGTGTATTTTACTTCCTTCCAGGACTTTGAGGGATACAACTGTTCAATAAAAAACCTCCTGCTCTGATGTCAGCAAATGAACAAATAAGGAAATATGAACCCACAGTTTTCTTTCACCTACCTTTTCCAGCTTTGAATGTCTCAACATATTCTTCCCATGTACCGGGATCAGGCAGCATTTTATTCATTCTTGAGAAATGGTAGTAAGACACAAGACAGTCCTTGGCATTTCTAGCCACGTAAATAATCTGGAAATGGCCAGCAAGTGGAGTGAGGGGCAGAGTAAAACAAAACAGAGAAATATCATTATTCAGAGGACCATGATCTTAGAAAGCCTCTAGTAGAATCTTGACTACCCCATTTGAGTAACTGAACGTGCACATGTTTCTACGATCATGGTGACCCCTCTTTCAGTGTGTGCAGACACAGTTCCAATTCACAGCTGTGGTCTTAGCAGTTATTAAAAGCATCCTTTTCCTCTCTCAGAAGTGTCCTGGTTTGCTTGATAAATGCTACAGTCACCCTAACTATGATATTCCTGGAGGTTGAGGAGGCTACCCATGGTGTCTTAGTCCACTTGGGCTGCTATAACAAAATACCATAGACTGGGTGGCTTTTAAGTAACAGAAACTTATTTATCACATTCTAAAAGCNAAAAGTATTCTGATTCTTTGGCTCATATTTCTACCATTGAAGTCACTATTCCATGGGAGATTGTCTTGTGGCCAGAGATTCATAACCTTTATTTTCCCTGCATCACTTCATGTTGCTTGTCACTGCTATGCAATAAATACCGTTTCCTAAGAAGCTGATCTTGAAAAGAAGTCTATCACTCTGAAAAATCTATGATTACCAGATATTTGGGCACTTTATTCTCTGTGACATAAGTGGGTGAAGGGAGGTGCACTGCGTTCCTTCTGGTGGCCCTACAAACTCCACCTCATCCTCTCCACCTGCACAGGTCCCTGTAGTTGACCTGCAGGGATGGTGTGGATGAGCTCCTTTGCCCTCAGACCTATAGCTGGACTGTGCAGCAAGAAGCATGGAAAGGCTTAGCAGGCAGGAGAGGACGGACAGTGCATTTGCTTCCCTGATGCCCTCCCTGTTGACCCCCATGTGCTTGAATGCTCCCCACAAAGGTCTCGGCTGCTGTCAAGAAACAGCTCCTGTCTTCAAGGGGCAATGGCTCTCCCATGGTCTCCCATAATACTGTACCAGCACTTGCTGGTTTCCTTAAATTGTGCCCATAACTTTGTAAATAGTCTTTTTTAAAAGTCTCTCCAGATGACCCATTTGAGTGTATTTTACTTCCTTCCAGGACTTTGAGGGATACAACTGTTCAATAAAAAACCTCCTGCTCTGATGTCAGCAAATGAACAAATAAGGAAATATGAACCCACAGTTTTCTTTCACCTACCTTTTCCAGCTTTGAATGTCTCAACATATTCTTCCCATGTACCGGGATCAGGCAGCATTTTATTCATTCTTGAGAAATGGTAGTAAGACACAAGACAGTCCTTGGCATTTCTAGCCACGTAAATAATCTGGAAATGGCCAGCAAGTGGAGTGAGGGGCAGAGTAAAACAAAACAGAGAAATATCATTATTCAGAGGACCATGATCTTAGAAAGCCTCTAGTAGAATCTTGACTACCCCATTTGAGTAACTGAACGTGCACATGTTTCTACGATCATGGTGACCCCTCTTTCAGTGTGTGCAGACACAGTTCCAATTCACAGCTGTGGTCTTAGCAGTTATTAAAAGCATCCTTTTCCTCTCTCAGAAGTGTCCTGGTTTGCTTGATAAATGCTACAGTCACCCTAACTATGATATTCCTGGAGGTTGAGGAGGCTACCCATGGTGTCTTAGTCCACTTGGGCTGCTATAACAAAATACCATAGACTGGGTGGCTTTTAAGTAACAGAAACTTATTTATCACATTCTAAAAGCCGTCAAGTCCAAGGTCAAGGCACTGGGAGATTCAATGTCTGGAGAGGGCTGCTTTGTCACAGATGGCTGTGTTTCATCAGGGCGTTAATCCCATCATGAGGGGTTCACTCTTATAACCTAACCAACTCTCAAAGGCCCCAACTCCCAATGCCATCACATTTGGGGGTTAGGATTTCAACATACAATAATTGGGAGGAAACATTCAGAACCTAGTGCATGTGTGGTATTTTTCAGTGTGTGTAAACTCCCCCACCCCCAAGCTTTCGTTAAGCAAGAAGTCTAACTGGGCTGCAGGATGGGAGGGGCTGGAGCAGTTTCCCATCTAGTCTTATTTCCACACTGACAAAATCAGAGTTTTCATTCCAAAAGGAAGGGGACTGGATTTTTGACACCAGGGTGAACATGATAGTGGCTGTGAACATGGCTCTTCAGATCTCTGGCTGTGGAGAGTGTAGTGATGGATGGCCTCAGCTGCTGCTCTCTGGACCCACCACCATGCTCCTTTAGAGGACACATTTCCCAAGGGATGCTCTTGGCTAGTGAGTGAGCACTGCAGGGGTGCTAAGGCAGGCCTGCCTATGGCATATGGGACTCTCTGATGGCTGACTGTGGCTGGAGGACCCCCATCAGCTTTGCCGAACCCTGCTCAGAGCTGCACTGAAGTCTGAGCCTCCAGCCCTCCTCCTTGACTCACCCTCACAGGGTCAGACCTGTGGCACTGAGAGGTCCCTCTCACACGTAACTCTGCCTTGTCACCTGATTCCCCAAACCAAGAAACCAGGTTTCCTCAGAAAGTACCTGCTATATTTCAGTGATTATCCTCTTTGAATATGGCTTAGTAGGCAGACAATCAAAATGGTTTTGTCTGAAAACTTCCCAACATTTATCCAGAAATAATATTTTTAAAGAAAGGCAGATGCAGAATGGGGTGTGTGGGAATGTGGCATAATGCCCCCATCAGCCCTCTAGCTCCACTGGTTACTTCTCTTTCAATGTCTTTGCTTGTTTCTACTTAGAAACATTCTTTGGCAATACTGATCAAAACTGGGTTTGAAGGGTGGGCTCTTCTTACCTTTGAATTTTCTTTCCAGAAGGATGGTGGTAGCATCTGAACAGGCAAATGGGTCTTCAGAGTTCTAGGAGAAGGCATTTTGTTAGCCAGATCCAGACCTGGGAAATAAGGCCACACCATTCAGCCAAGCATTTCTCATAAGCTACATGGATTCACGACTGTTGTTGTTGAACATCTGGAATCAGGTTGACCAAATAATTGGCTTTTTATCTAAAATAACCATTTTACATGTCTATGTCCCTCCTGATGACAACTTCACTGTTCATTCTGGTGGAGGAAAGCAATAATGAGATATTGCAAACTGTGGAGGCAATGTTACTCCCCTTATTTGCTGATTATTGGTGTGTTCTTTTGTGGGCAGGTGAAGATGCTTCAGGAGGTTTGAGGTTCATGAGAACTATGACCAAAACAAGCCTTTAAAGATTTTGTCATTTGGGTTTTTCTATCACTGCAATAAGGAGTAGAAGAAAGGCAGGTGGAGAAGAGCTGACACCTCTCTTTGGGGACAGAGGTTCCTGGACCAGCTCTGTATCCCAGCAGTTCTATCTAAAGAGCTTCAGTCTTTCTTTGACCCTTTACTCTCAAGGCCAAGAATCACAACAGCCACCAGTTATGTACCAGAACAATAAAGTGAGACTTACAGTGGTCAAGTCATTTTTCCAAGTTAATAAATGTGAGAACTAGGATTAGAAATCAGTCAGACTTTGGATATAGAAAACCATGAAAGGGAAGCTTAAAGGACATTGTGAAAAATGGTAGAGAAGCAAAGAAGACTGAGATAAAGGATACTCAAAATATTCCTGGAAATAGAAGTTCCAATGCCAAGTGCTAAAATACTGAACAGAGGCTGAGATTTGGCCAAGGACTGCATCAGCCTTAGGGAAGTGACTTGCAGGTAAAGCAGGGGTGGCAGCCTTGGAGAAGCATAGCTCCTGACAGAGAATCAGATATACAGAGAAGGGGAGGTACTCCCTGAGACACGGAAGTGAAGGAAAAGAAGGAAATAAGAGAAAGAAAATTAAAGTAAAAATCCTACAAAAGTAAAATAAAAAATGCATGCCAATTCTTCCTTCTCCCCTAACCACCAATACTAGTCATAAATCAAACTGCACAGAAGAGAGCAGAACTGACAGAAGAAGGTACATTCAGATTGGGAACTATGCCCATGAAATGTATACAAAGAAAAAATAAAAAGCAGACTTCACTGACACAAAACTACTATAAAAATCAGAAAAGTCAAATCAAAGCTTTCAACCATCTGAAGTCAAATACAAAAATGAAAAAAATTATAACACAACATTTCAAAGTGAGTTAAATATCCTGAAGTGATAATTTGGAAATATGAAAAAAAAAATCTTATATCAGAAATAAAAAAAACTACAAACAGAAATTGGCAAGAAGAAGGAAGAAGTAAAGAAAAGATTTTGCTGAATTCCAGAAAGAAATAGAAGAAAAAGACAAAACATAATAAATGAAGATTAAATTAAAAGGCACACAATGAAGAATAGACCTAAATAGAAATTGAATAAAGATTATTGAAGAAAAGCAAGAAAAAAAAAAAACAAAACAAGAGAATGACAATAAGATAAAGAAAGAGGCAAAAAGGGTCAGAGAGAAAGAGGCTGACACAGAAGACAGGTAAAGGAGGTCCAACACTGGGTAAACTGGACTCCATGAGAAGAAAATACAATAGCAGAATGAAAATAATATTTAAACCTGTAATATGAAAAAACCTTTTGGAAATAAAGACTTGAATTTATATTTTAACCATGGGGTATCAGGGAAAGTCAATTCATAATAATCAACTCTGAAACATAACTTATTACACATTTAAAAGAATAATTATGGCCCCCAGGAAAAAGAAACTAACAGTTCATAAATCAAGAGATTGAAAATGGCATCAGACTTTTCAAAAAATGGCATGTAAAGTAAGGAAACAGTGAAGCAGCATTTTAAAGAAACTTAAGGAAAGAAAATATGAATAGTAGATCTTATACCGAGACAAGCTGTGCTTCAAGTATTAAGACTAGAGAAAAAAGTTTTGAATGTGCAAAAACTCAGAGAATACAGTACACATGTGCTCTTCCTGAGAAATCTACTAGAATGAGTTTCATTCAACAAAGAGATGACTTGGAAAACTTATTCCAAAGGAATGATGATGAACATTTCACACTATTTAATACTAGAACTAAAAATGAATAAAGTGATGTCATGAATAGAAGAATGATGTGTAAGCATTAAGGATCTAACAAAGCAGAAATAATACAACTTAAAATGTAGAATAAGATCATTCACTAACTGATGGATAAATAACAGGGTGAATCACAGTATGTCTTAGCAGTTGGAAAATCAGAGAGTAAAAGATTAAGAGAAATGGATCTAAGACTTTATTAAAAATAATAATACACAGAAAGCCACTAGGAAAACATACATACAAACTTTCCTAAGTACCAAACATAAAAACAAAAAAGCCAAGAACAATAACAACAAAATCCCCCAAACAAACAAATATACCTACATACAAATTAAAAAAAAAAAAAACACAAAAAGACACACTAAATAGGCTATGAAACACAGTAAATATTATCTGTTGCATACAGTAATTTTAACATATAATATTGTGACATAATTGGAACCAAACACATCAGTCATATCAATAAATGTGAGTAGGCTTAAATCATTTTTTACTATTTTTCAAATTGGCTCATAAATGAAAACTCAACTATCTGCAATATATGAGAGACACTCCTAAAACACAGTGATTTATAAAGCATAAAAATACAAGAGCGAATAGGGATAGATCACACAAATTGAAGTGATAAGAAATCAGGGATTGTGACGGTATCAGATAAAGTATACTCAACTTCAAAAGCATTATGTAAGACAAAGAAGAAGATTTACAATGCTAAAGACCCCATTATATCAATGAAATATGATAATCATGAAGATCTATGTACCAAATAATAGAGTACCACTTATATAAAACAAAAACCATAGCAGATGTAAGGAGAAATAAAAACACATTAAGAATTAGATACTTTGGGCCAGCCCGGTGGCGCACTGTNCTTGGGAGTGCAGCGGCGCTCCCGCCGAGGGTTCGGATCCCATGTGGAGACCGGTTCCCGCTCACTGGCTGAGTGCAGTGCGGGTGCAACACCGAGGGTTGCGATCCCGTTACCGGTCAGTAAAAAAAAAGACAAAAAGGAAAAAAAAAAAGAATTAGATACTTTAACTTTCAGTGCAAGACAGAGCAATTGGACAAATAAATAAATAAAACAAAATAAAAAGTGAAAGAAAAGAAAGATATAAAAGATTTAACCAATGAATAGTATATTCAATATTTTAGATATTTCAATAACAGACAATATACCTTCTTCTAAAGTGCACATACAATATTCACAAAAATTGATTACATATCAAAGCACAAATAAAATATCAATCCATTTCATAAAGTTAGAATTTTAGAAACAACACTCAATGCGATAAAACTAGAAATTAAAGACAAAGTCAAAATTAAAGAAAGCTCTTTCACCTGGAAGTTAAAAACATCTACTAAACAACTCTGGAGTAAATTAATAAAAATTCTGAAAAATGTAATAAAATAAAATGTGATGAAAATACTACATATGAAAGACAACAAACACATTT
>NW_007737104.1:25696-28216 GCF_000696425.1 Galeopterus variegatus
AAAAATGTAATAAAATAAAATGTGATGAAAATACTACATATGAAAGACAACAAACACATTTGACACAATGATCAAATAAAAATGTATAGCCCTGAGAATGAATGAAAGCAAATAAATTAAATTCCTAATTTCATTTGACACAATCTAATAGTAATTTGTGATTAAAAAATCTGAAAAAGCAAGGAATATAAGAAAACATCATCAGACTGATAAAGGGCATCTTTTAAAAACTCTACAGATCACATCATACTTAAATTTGAAAGACTGAATGCTTTTCCAGTAAGATCAGGAATAAGGCAAGGATGTTGTTCTCATAATTTCTGTTTGACGTCCAGACAGTGCAATAAGGCAAGAAAAAGAAATAATAGACATCAAAGCTAGAAAGAAGTAAACTTTTACTTATTCATAGAAGACATAATTGTCTACGTAGAAAGTTCAATAGAATATACAAAAAAGCTACTAGAACTAATGAGCCAGGTAGCAGGATACAATGTCAAATACAAACATCAATTATACTTCAATATATTAGCAACAGAAAATTAAAAATTAAAATGTAAAAATGGCATTCATAATAGCATCAAATAAAAAGTATTTAGAGTTAAATTTGACTAAGACATGGCAGACCTATATAATGAATGCTAAAAAGCGTTGCACAGGGAAATGGATGAAAGACTAAATAGTTGGGGAGATAAACCATATTCCTTGGTCAGAAAATTCAATTTTGTTAGGGTATTAATTCTCCTCAAATAGGTGTATAGATTCAATGTAATCCCAACCAAAAAAATCAGCAGGTTTTTGCTTGTTTGTTTGTTTTGGTAGAAATGGACAACATGGTTATAGAATTCATATGGGAATGTAAAGATCCTAGAGCACAGAATAGAAAGAAACAGGATAGAAAATACAGAATTATACCCATACATATATGGTATGTATTTTGATTTTGCCAAAGTGGCCATAGCAATTCAATGAGAGAAAAGAAACTTTTCAACCAATGTTGCTGGAATAATTGGCTCAATCAGTTATAGGTTTTTAATACATATTATGTATTATTATTTTACACATGAAGAAACACTAGGTTACAAGAAGTATAACTTGCTCAAGGTCACCCAGATAAGAATCCAAACCAGCACTGGAAGCTGGGCTGTTTGATTCCAATCAGTCTGAGCCTCCTCATTGTAGGGTTGTCTTCTATCACAAAGCTACTCTTTGTAACTATTTGCTTTATGAAAACATATCTCTTATTCCCACCTTGATTACATACTCTTCAAGGGTGCTGTCTATGTCTTACATTTCTTAGTACATTTGGCATGATGCATAATAACTTGTCAACAATGATTGACCCAGCACAGTGGCTACAATCTCCTGGGTTCCCGTTGGGCAAACTCACCTGAGTTGAGGGGTGGGGGCAGAGTCCATTCAAGGAAAGGATGCCGGTCAAAGGTGTTGGCACGCTGGCACTTCTGCACGTCCCCATCATTCTGGATCATGTCCACGATCTCCTGTGTCCAGGTTGTGCCTAGAAGCAAGTGTTATGCTCCACTCTGCCCACTCATGGCACAATTTGATTCTATTTCCTTGATTAGTCACTTATTCACCAAAATCCACATTTGCTGAGTGTTGAGCAGAATCTGCTCTCTTGAAACCTACTCTGTGTGACACTCGGGGTGGGTGCAGCCTCTCCTCTGAGTACAGGTGACTCTGCTTGCACATTTTCTGCCTCCAAATCTGCTCCCTTGTGAGACTAAGAACTCAATGGAGTCGAGACGACTCCTTTTGTTTTCTTTATCCCTAGTACACAGCAAATGGCTTTGCAGCTAATAAATTCAGCTGGATTGAATGAATATTAATCAGATAAATGGAGGGAGAGACAAAGATGAATCAGCCATTGCACCTACTCTAACAAGTTTACAATATGTTTGGAGCAGATAAGATGTGACAGAGACTGCCTCTTGCTCAGCTACTTCTCATTCTTCCCTTCTCTTTAAAATTAATAGATCCTCACTTTTTAACTGGACATATGGCTGCCCGGCTCATAGGCTACATTTTGCAATCTTTCTTGCAGCTAGATGTGGTCATGCCAAAAAAATCAAGGAACTTGTCTTTAAAGGGAGGAAACGTGACCTTATTCCTCTCTTCCTACCTTCCTGCTGCTGTCTGGAATGTGCATGTGAAGACTGGGGCTCCAGCAATCACTTTGGAGCATAAAATCAAAAGCCACACACGACGGCAGTAGGGCAGAAACTTAGAAGGAGGCAGAGTCGCCGATGATCAGTGCAGACACAATTTCATCCCTGGACTACCAACCCCCAGACTGCTTTTGTGTGTATATGTTATTTTGGGTTTTCTGACACTTACAGCCAAATTAAATCCTAACTGATATAGAAGAGTGGTGTAAATGGACATATGGGCAGGCAAAAAGCTGGACTCAGTCAGAATGCTAATCGCCCACCAAATACTCGTTTTGTTCTTTACTACTTTTGGTGTCTCTGTGGCTTGTGGCCACATCTGATGCTAACTGAC
>NW_007737104.1:28849-31650 GCF_000696425.1 Galeopterus variegatus
ATGGACATATGGGCAGGCAAAAAGCTGGACTCAGTCAGAATGCTAATCGCCCACCAAATACTCGTTTTGTTCTTTACTACTTTTGGTGTCTCTGTGGCTTGTGGCCACATCTGATGCTAACTGACATGTGAGACCTATATACAGACAACTTAAAGATGAACAGTGTATGAGAAGGGCCATAAAGGTGTGAAAGTGCTCCAGGAGTTTGGAGCAGGAGGGCTGACTTACTGCTGAGGGGACAGGAAGGTACAGTTGAGGAGACGATAGCTTTGGAGTGAGGTTGAAGCAGGAGTGGAAAGTCCACCTCCGCTATCAAGCAGCGCATCCCAGGTGGGAAACCTCCAGAACTAAAAAGAAGGCCAGCAGATTCCATGCTGGGAAATGTAAGCAGGGCTCACAGGAGCTCGGGAGGTCGTGGGAGAGCTGGGGGAACAGAGCTGGAGAGAGTCTGGGGCCATCGTACACAGGGCCTCAGGGCTGACTGCATAATTTCCAAGGTGAACAGAAGTGGAATTTCTGCTCTCAGGGGCAATACAGGTTAAAGTTCAGATCAGTGCAAACCACACAGAAAAGGAGATTCTTGAGAAACTGAATCCTGCTGAGAGGAAGCCTAGCCTAGCCTGCCCTAGTTTATTCAGAAGGTGCTGGCCGGTGAGCGCTGAGTACGTGATGGAGCGGGGCTGAGGAGGACAGAAACACACTCGCATGCGGTTTCGAGAACCTTCGCTGGAATCTTTCTGGATATGAATATCTAGTGTTTCTCCTGTTGAGTCAAGTGGCCACGGAGAAACTTTCTCGAACTGATTTCAGCTTAAAGTTCTTCCCTTCCCCTCACTCGGCCAAATGCATGAAATTACACGCACAGGTAACAGGGAGGGATCGTCTGTCATTTCGTCTCAGGCTTTTCTGGTGGTGATGCCCTCTATTCCCACCTGGAATATGCTCTGCCTTTTCCAGGCCTTGCTTTTCCCTCAAACTCCTCTTCATTTTCTAAAATCCTGGTAAACGCCACCGCCCATTTCTCGGATCGTTCCCAGCACACTCGCGGAGGTTTGGGGTTAGGGTTAGCATTTTTAGATTGGGCGCCAGTGTACAGTTCCCCCTCTGCGTCCTGGGTAAATCTCCTTAGGGAAGGACTGCAGCTGATTCCAGGAGAGCTTAGCAGGTGAGAACAAGCAGGGTCGGTTGGGTGGTCAAGATCTACTATAAGAACTTCTGTGCTGTTTCTCAGATTCTGTGGATTTAGGATTCTGGCCATTTCTTTCTCTATCAGGGACCTAACTGAAAGGGAAGGTCTTGGATCCTGGGGGATGGGAGCTCACGAGCAAATCTGGTGTTCGTTTTTTCCAGGAGTCAGCCTTGGTGAAATCCTGCATTTTTAAATTAGGAGGCCCACATCAGGGACCACCGCTCTGCTAGAGCTGGCTTTATCCTACCACCGTTTCCTTATACCTACCTGCCTTTGCATAGGTTGCAATGAGGAGGTCATCAGGTTTTGCTTGGAAATCCCAGATTTTGTCCCACTGATCACTTATCATCTTGGCCATGAGTATTCCATTCAGTTCTTTTGTTTCTGGCTGTAGGCATTTTTCCTGCAGGTGGAGATCTTTCATCTTCTCCAAAGACATCTTGCCATGTGGACTTGACAGATGCTTAAAACAAAAGTGAACTTGTGTTATTTCTAAGACTTAGAACAGACATTCCTTTTAAAAAAGTCTGAGAGAGTTAGGACAGATATACGGGGAAACTTCATTACAGTGTTTAATGTGAATTTAAGTGTGAGAAGGCAAACCTGCAGGAGGCTGAAGTATTGTAAACAACTTTGTTTCAGGGTAGAGAGAGATAAATAAATGCATCTCTGGTAGAGATAAATCCCAGGGAGGAAACAAAACCAGAAGATGTGTTGGACCAGGGCTGCTTTGTGTCGATGCATCAGAGATGGCCCCTCTGAGCCTGAGCAACAAGCAGAGGCTGGCTGTGCAGGGCCCAGGGGCAGAGGGGCTGGTAAGTTCATAGAAGCTTGTCACAGCTGAGCACCAAAAGAAGGCCACATGGAATCAGTGTTTAGGTCAGTGGGATACAAACCAGCCTTGAATCAGGCTGGGGAGGGGGAGGGGGCTGATTAAGCTATATTTGACTGAGTCAGTGATGGAGCCTACAGAAGTTGCAGAAGCGGGTGAGGCTTAACTAAACTCATGTTGGGGTTCCCTATTGGACAGTGACCATGAGAAGGTTTCAGCGTGGCAGTCTGGGTTGTCCATAAATCTCCCTGGATGTCTACAGCTCCAGATCTCACAACTTGCCCAAATCTCTGGCTGAAGAGCAAACTGCCAGTTAAGGAGGTGACCTTAACGTGCTTGGGTTAGTAACCCCAGCTGGCTTGAGATATGATCATTGTTTTCACAGCGGATAACTTTCTATCAGTCTCTTCCAATCTTAAAATTAAATTTATGATAGAAATGTGATACAGTAATTAAAAACCATAGCATTACTATTTTTGTTGTAAGTTTAAGAATAATCTTGGCATATGTAGTAAATATTTACTATGGAGACAAGCATTTGGCATTTTGGAGTATCCAACAGATGAACCTTGCAGTTAGAAGTTAATATGCTTTTGGACCGGCCTGGTGGTGCACTGGAGAGTGCGCTGCTTGGGAGCGCGGCAGCGCTCCTGCCGAGGGTTCGGATCCCATGTGGAGACCGGTTCCCACTCACTGGCTGAGCGCGGTGCGGGCACAACACCGAGGGTTGCGATCCCGTTGCCGGTACGGGCGCGACACTGAGGGTTGCGATCCCGTTAC
>NW_007737104.1:31944-45707 GCF_000696425.1 Galeopterus variegatus
TGAGGGTTGCGATCCCGTTGCCGGTACGGGCGCGACACTGAGGGTTGCGATCCCGTTACCGGTCAGTAAAAAAAGACAAAAAGAAAAAAAAAAAAAAAAAGAAGTTAATATGCTTTTGACTAATTTAATATTTAGACTTGAAATTTTAGGTTGAAGTTTACACAATTTTACAAAGTTTGCAAATATTTAAGAGATTTATGAGTTACCATATTCACCAGGTTAATTTACAAGGTTTGTGAGATTTATTGAAGTAGTTTTTTTGTTATTGTTAGACAACTGAAGCACTAAAGAAGAGAGGAACACATTAAATTGAGAGGAATTTAATGAACTACCTTCAAACAGCCTTGTTTTTTTTTTTTATCTTTTTTTTTTTTTTTTTTGTCCTTTTTCCATGTCCGTAATAACTTCGTATAGCATACATTATACGAAGTTATACGAGACAGAACTTTTCTTTATAAATTTTGTGTTTTTTGACTTAGATAGAATATAAAAATGATCTAAAGTGAAATATCTACACCATCTGTATTTTAAACTGTAGTTTAAGTTTTACACTTCCTAAAATAAAATGACAAAGCAACAAAACCTTTTCAGATGAAAGACTAGGATTTCTTGGTAAAGCAAATTCAGAAAAGATAATTTAAATAACATTAGCTAAAAAAAATGGCTCCTTATAGACAACTTAAACAAAGCTTCCAGTGAAATATACACAATTTATGAACTTCCTTTTCTCTTCAGTCCTTTCGAGCTGCTGGCCCCTGGCAACCACGTTCCTGGCACGTACCCCTTGGGTGGTATGGGAAGGAGGGATGTCGTAGACGTCTTTTTGGTATCTGGATGGGTACTCGTACACGTAGCCGTGGCCTGTCCTCATTGGGGTTATCACCTGTGGGCAAGAAGACACAAGGTGTAAAATTCCAAGCCCACGTCTGCAGCGCATCTCCTAGCCCCTCATCAGGCCTGCATCCCTCATCTCTCCCCATAAAAAGAAAGAAGTGAAAAAAAGAAGGAATTGGGAAAAGGAGGGAGAGAAGGAGACTCCAGGTTAATAAACTTTTAACCACCGGGCCGGCCCCAAACAGCCTTGTTAATTGGAAACATTTACCCATATTCCCCTGACACTTTGAGGCCTAAGGTGGAGGGAGGAGGAAGTTTGGGCTGGAAGAAAGACTCTGGGCTGGGCAAGGCAACAGGAGGTGTGATTCTTGCCCTAATTCTGAGTTTTTCTTTCCCCATCTGCAGAACAAGGGGGTCAGACTAAGCTCCTTGTCACTTAGCTGCACATCTAATATAACATTTTCCTCAGCTACAAGTGAAATAAAATAATGGCCACTCCACTGATGAGAGGTGTTTGCTTTCTGAGGCCCCTTCTCTCCATCATAACACTGAAGGTGATCCCAGAGCGTGGCTGTGGGACTTGTCTGCGCCTTTCCTGTCCTGTGCTGTGGGGTTCCTCATGCAGGCACAGCATAGCACACCAAGGACCTTCCTTCTGATCGGTCTGTCTGTCCCTCCTCCTTTTTCTCGTGGTCCAAGTTTTCCAGCTGTAGTTCCCATTCTTTGAAGCGAGCCATTAACAGGAAGCTGCAGGTGTGTGGGGGCCATGGGGATGCCTGTGAACCCTGGGAGGGCTGGGGCATGCAGCTCCTCAGCCAGTGGGCTCTGGGCCCTGCCCTCCAACCTGTGTTCATCTGAGCAGGTTCACTTTTACCTGTATTCTACTTTGGGCTTCCATGTACATTTCTTTTTGAAAAAATGGCTCTGGAATTAATAAAATGAGTGTGACAACCACCTTTTGCAGACACTGCACTCTCCTAATGTGACAGAGAAGTAGTCCATGCTAACTGTGTGTTAAACTTTTCCAGAAATTAATGTCCTTAAGGTGAGAGGAGATGAAACATTTAGGGGCAGGGGAGAAGAAACAGTTGGAGGTGTACCAAAACCAGCCTGAAGCAAAAGAGAACTTTTTGGAGAACTTTCTTTTGTCTTAAAAAATTAAATGAGTTACAATGGAATATTATTCAGTGCTAAAAATAAATGAGCTGTCAAGTCATGAAAAGACATGGATGAATCTTAAATGGATATTGCTAAGTGAAACTGAGGCACTCATACTTACCTGGCTATGTCCAGCCTGGCAGTGGCCATTAAACATCCATGCTGTACTACACTATGCTGTAACCAAGACCCCCACCCGGATGTCGTGCAGCAGCAGGCTCCCTCGATCTCACCCTGTGGTTACCACAGACTCTGCAAAAACAGAATTTTGCAGCCTGTTTCTCTTGCTGTTCTTTTCTACCCTGTGACAAAGTCGTAACCACATAAAATCATAAGATCACTGCTCTTGCTTTATTGCAGAAACCCTGAAATGCTATGATATAAAAATAACTATCCCACTGCTTTGGGGTGCTCAAACTTTGGACATGAGTCCTTTGGGCTAAATGCCAGCATTTCAATAAACTCTGTTTTCTGTTTTAAGCCTCAGTATTTCCTGACTCTCCCTGTGAGTTCACGGTAACTCACTGCAACAAAAGAAGCCAATGTAAAGGGGCTACACACTGTATGATACCAACCATATAACATTCTGGGAAAGGGAAAACAGTAAAAAGATCAGTAGTTGCCAGTTATTGAGGAGTTGGAGGGATGGTTAGGTGGAGCACAGTGGATTTTTTTAAGGCAGTGAAATTATCTTGTGTGAATATCTAATGGTGTATACATGACTTTATTCATTTGCCCGATGCCATAGAACATAAAACACTGAGTAAACGTCAGTGTGGACTACGGACTCTGGGTAATGATGATGTGTCTGTCAATGTAGAGTCATCAATTGTAAAAGATACACTATCTGGCTGTTGATGCTGGTAATGTGGGAGGCTGTGCATGAGGAGGGGAAGGGGTGCACGGGAGCTTTCTGTACTTTGTACTCAACTTTGCTGTGAACATAAACCTTCTCTAAAAATAATCTATTTTTAAAAATCAAACACATTTTTCATTCTTCCTTGTGATGTATCTGTTAATTTTCACCGACATGGGCCTAGCCACATGCCTGACCTCAGTTACAGGTGTAGCTGCTGGGCCACTGGAAATACTGAGTTTACGAAGAACTACTGACTCTATGCAAAATAACAGCAGTCTTCCAAGAACTACTGAAACTCCTGTGCCTACCCAGAACCAAAACTAAAATACCCTACCCAATGGGCAATAAAGAACAAATCTACAGGAGGCAGTCTCTCTCCTCAAAAGCCACCCAGTAATAGAAGAAGCAACTGCTTCACTTATGGCTAGACATCAATGTAGGGATACTAGAAATTTAAAACAAACAAACAAACAAACAAAAAACACAATAAGATATGACAACAGCAAAGGAATACTATAATTCTCAAATACCAGACCACAAAAAACAGGAAACCTTTGAAATGTGTGGAAAGGAATTCTGAACAACAATTTTAAAGTAACTCAGTGAGAAACAAGAAGACTCAGTTAGACAACACAACAAAATGAGGAAAAGAATCCAGGACATGAAGGAGGAAATTTACAAAAGAATAAATACCATAAAAAAGAATGTAGCGGAACTCTGGGAAATGAAAGATTTATGTAACAAATTAAAAGCTACAAATAAGAGTGCACACAGCAGGCTAGATCAAGCAGTAGAAAAACTTTCTCAGCTCAAAGACAGCCTTTTTGAAAGAACCCATGCGGACAAAAAAATAAAAAATAAAAAAACAGCAGAATTTAAAAAATAAAGAAAATCTAAGAGAGCTAGCAGATAACCATAAGCACATACGCATTTGAATCAGGGGTGTTCCAGAAAGGGAGGAGAAATAAAAAGGCATCAAAAATATGTTCAATGAAATAATAGTGGAGAACATCCCAGTAGTGGCAGAGATATAGACTTCCACATCCAAGAGGCTTAAAGATCCCCAAATAGTTTTAACCCAAAAAGGTCCTCTCTGAAACACATTGTGATCAGACTGTCAAAAGTCGAAGACAAAGAGAGGATCATAAAACATAGAGATATAGACTTCCACATCCAAGAGGCTTAAAGATCCCCAAATAGTTTTAACCCAAAAAGGTCTTCTCTGAAACACATTGTGATCAGACTGTCAAAAGTCGAAGACAAAGAGAGGATCATAAAACAGCAAGAGAAAAGCATCAAGTCACCTATCAGGGAGTCCCCCTCAGACTAACAGCAGATTTCTCAGTAGAAACTCTATGGGACAAAAGAGAATGGGATGATATATTCAAATTAGTAAAATAAAATTTTAAAAACCCTGCCAGCTAAGTATACTATACCCAGAAAGACTATCCTTTGGAAATGAAGGGGAAATAGTTTATTTCCCAGGCAAACAAAAAGTGCAGGAATGTACCACCACATGACCTACCCTAAAAGAAATCCTGAAGGGAATCCTGTACCTGGAATCCAAAAAATGATACTCATCACCATGAATACATGAGAAAGAACAAATACCATACATAGAGTAGATATGTAAACAAGAAAGAGAAACTATACAATACCACCTCAAAAAACCAATGAACACCAAAGATGAACCATAAAAGGAACAAAAGATATTTAAATCAACCATAGGAAAAGCAATCTAATGCCACAAATAAGACAATACCTTTCAATAACAACCCCAAATGTGGATGGATTAAATTCTCCACTTGAATGATGCAGATTGAATAATCAGATTAAAAAGATAGACCCAACTATGTGTTGTCTGCAAGAGACTGACCTCACCCCTAGAGGCTCACACAGAGTAACAGTGAAGGGATGGAAAAAGATATGTTACAGAGATGGAAATCAAAAATAAGAAGGAATATCTATTCTTACATCAGATACAATAAACTTTAAACCCAAAACCATAAAAAGAGACAAAGGCAATTATATAATGATAAAGGGATCTTTCCAGCAAGAACAAATAACAATCATAAACATATATGCATGTAACACTAGAGCATCCAGATATTTAAAAATAACAGTATTAGACCTAAAGAAGGAGACAGACTCCAGTACTGATAATAGTTGAGGCCTAAACGCCCCTCTCCCAACATTGGACAGACCATCTAGGTAACAAATCAACAAAGAAACACAGGATTTAAACTATACTTTAGACCAATTGGACTTGGCAGATATCTATAGAACATTTAATCTAACAACTACAGAATATACATTCTTTCATCAGTACATGGAATGTTCTCCAAGATAGACCACATGTTAGGTCATAAATCAAGTCTAAAAATTTTTTTTAAATTGAAATAATTTTAAGTATCTTCTCAGACCACAAAATAGTAAAACTAGAAATTGATGATAAGTGAAAATCTGGAAACTATACAAACATATGGAAATAATACTACATGCTCCTCAATGAACTACAGTTCCAAGAAGAAATTAAACTGGAGATCAAAAAATTTCTTGAAACTAATAAAAATAAAGACACATCATACCAAATCCTGTGGAAAACAGCAAAAGCATTAGTAAGAGGGAAATTTATTGCAATAAACGCTTACATCAAAAGGATTGATACATTAAAAATAAGCAACCTAACACTTCACCTCGAAGAACTAGAAAAAGAAGATCCCAATCCAATCCAAAAATTTGTAGACAGAAGGAAGTAATTAAGGTGAGAGTAGAACTAAATGAAATACACACCCAAAAATTGATACAAAAGATCAATGAGAAAAAAAGTTGGGTTTTTTTTTTTTTTTGAGAAGATAAACAAAATAGACAATGACCTGGCCTAACTAAAAAAAGAAGAGAAGACACAAGTGACAAAAATCAGACACAACGAAGAAAGTATTACAACTGATACCATTGAGAAGATAAACAAAATAGACAATGACCTGGCCTAACTAAAAACAGAAGAGAAGACACAAGTGACAAAAATCAGACACAACGAAGAAAGTATTACAACTGATACCACAGAGATAAAAAGAATCATTAGAGACTATTATAGACAGTTACATGCCAACAAATTTGTAAACATGGATGAAATGTATAAATTTCTGGACACACACAAACTACCAAGACTGAACCAAGAAGACACAGATAGCCTGATCAGATCAGTAACAGGCAATGAGATGGAAGCTGTTCCCTGACAAAGAAAAACCTGGGACCAGATAGCTTTACTGATGAATTCTGCCAAACCTTTAAAGAGGAATTAATACTAAATATACTCAAACTATTCCAAAAAATGGAAACAGAGGCTATTTTTCCAAAATCATTCTATGAGGTCTGCATTACCTTGATACGAAAATCTCACAGATATACAACAAGAAAAGAAAACTACAGGCCAATATCTTCGATGAACATAGGTTCAAAAATTTTCATCAACATATTACTTAGCAAAGAAAATACAACATACATCAAAAATATTGCACACCTTGATCAAGTGGGATTCATCCCAGGGATGCAAGGATGGTTAAACATACAAAAGTCAATAAATGTGGTACATCACAACAAGAAAATCTAGGACAAAAGAACTTATGATTATCTCACTCAATAAGTGCAGAAAAAACATTTGACAAAATTTAACACCCCTTCCTGATATCTCTCAGCAAATTAGGTATTGAATGAAAATATCTCAATACAAAAAAAAAAAAAAAAGCTATATATGCCAAACCCACCTCCAATATCATATTCAGAACAGAAACAAGGCAAGAATACTTGTGGACAAAAAAAATGGCTCACTCTCACCACTCCTATTTAACATAGTAATGATGCACTAGCCAGAGAAATCAGGCAAAAGAAAAAAATAAAGGGCATTCAGTTTGGAAAAGACAAAATCAAACTGTCTCTGTTTGCAGATGACATAGTCATACATAGAGAAAAACCTAAAAATATTACAAAAATTCTTAGAGCTGATAAATAATTTCAGTACACTTACAAGATACAAAATCAACATACAAAAATCAGTAGAATTTTTTTTACTCCAACAATGAACCATCAGAAAAAGAAATCAAGAAGGGAAGCCCATTTGCAACCATCACCAAAAAATGAAGTACTTAAGAATCAATGTAACCACGGAGGTGAAAGATCTCTATAATAAGAACAACAAGCTACTGCTGAAAGAAATTAAAGAGGATGCAAAAAGATGGAAAGACATGCCACACTCTTGGATCAGAGAAATTAGCATTGTGAAAATGTTATACTACCCAAAACAACCTACATATTCAATGCAATCCCCACCAAAATACCAATGACATTCTTCACAGAAATAGAAAAAACAGCCTCAACATTCATAAGGAACAACAAAAGACATTGAATAGGCAAAGCAATCCAGAGCAAACCCATAAAGCTGGAGGCATTACACTGTGTGACTTCAAATTATACTAAAAAGCTACAGTAATCCAAACAGCATGGTACTGGCATAAAAACATACACAAGGGCCAATAGAACAGAATAGAGAACCCAGAAATCAACCCATGTACTTATGGACACATGATCTTTGACAAAGGCACTGATGGAGTTTGGATGTGCTGTCACCTCCAAAACTCATGTGGAAATTTGATCTCCAATGTGGCAGTGCTGGAAACTGATTGAGTCATGGGGGCGGATCCCTCATGAATGGATTCATGCTCTCCCTGGGGGAGGGGGGATTAATGAGTGAGTTCTCGCTCTATTAGTTCCCATGAGAGCTCTTGCTTAAAAAAGACCCTGGCACCTTCTCTCTCCTGCTCGCTTCTCTCTCTTGCTTCCTGTCGCCATGTGATCTGCTTGTACCCACCGGCTGCCTGCCACTTTCTGCCATGAGTAGAAGCAGCCTGAGGCCCATGCCAGATGCAGCTGTCCCAGAATCATAAGCCAAATAAACCTCTTTCCTTTATAAATTACCCAGTCTCAGGTAATTCTGTCATAGCAACACAAAATGGACTAAAACAGGCACCAAGAACATACATTGGGGAAAAGACTACCTCTTTAATAAATGGTGCTGGGAAAACTGGATATGCATGTGTGGAAGAATGAAACTAGATTCCCAACCCTTATCATACACAAAAATCGACTCCAAGTGGATTAAATACTTAAGTATAAGACCTGAAACCAAAAACCCTTAAATGAAAACATGGGAGAAATATTTGAGGAAGCAGTACTGGGCATACACTTTATGAATAAGACCTTAAAAGCACAAGCAACAAAGGAAAAAAATAAACCAATGGGATTATATCAAACTTAAAAGTTTCTTCCCAGCAAAAGAAACAATTAACAGAGCAGAAAGACAACCTAAAGAGTAGAATAAAATATTTGCAAACTATACATCTGACAGAGGATTAATATCCAGAATATAAAAGGAATTCAAGCAACTTAACAGTTAAAAAAAAAATTAACCTGATTTAAAAAATGGGCAAAGTTGGGCCGGCCCGGTGGTGCACTGCTACAGTGCGCAGCTTGGGAGCGCAGCGGCGCTCCCGCTGAGGGTTCGGATCCCACATACAGACCGGTTCCCGCTCACTGGCTGAGCGAGGTGCGGGCGCAGCACCGAGGGTTGCGATCCCGTTGCCGGTCCTGGTCTGGTATGGGCGCGACACTGAGGGTTGCGATCCGTTGCCGGACACGAAAAAAAGACAAAAAGGAAAAAAAAAAAAATGGGCAAAGTAGCTGAATAGGCATTTCTCAAAGGAAGATATACAAATGGACAATAGACACATGAAAAATTGCTTGACATCACTCAGCATCTGGGAAATTCAAATCAAAACCACACTGAGGTATCATCTCACTCCAGTTAGACTGGCTATTGCCAAAAAGACAGAGAATGACAAGTGCTGGTGAGGGTGTGGAGAAAGGGGAACCCTCCTACACTGCTGATGGGGCTGTATTTTAGTGTAGACATTATGGAAAACAGTACGGAGGTTCCTCAAACAACTACAGGTAGAGAGAACTACCATAACACCCAGCAATCCCATTGCTCTGTGTACACCCAAGTTAAGAGGGGAAAGGAGAGAGAAGGAAAAGAGGTAGAGGGAGAGAGGATGTTGCTAGCTTTGGATATGGAGGAAGGGTCCACAAGCCAAGGAATGTGGGTGGCCTCTAGGAGCTAGAAAAGTCAAGAAAAAAGATTATCTTCTGGAACCTCTAGAAGTAACACAGGTCTGACTTCTTGATTTTAGGACTTTTGATCTCTGTAACCATTGAATAGTAAATTTGTATTATTTGAAGGCACCATTAGTTTACCATTACGTTACTATTACTTTTTGGTAACTTGTTACAGCAGCAATAGGACAATGACCCAAATGGTGACCCACAGAGAAAAAAAAAAAAACAACTCAGGGGCTCCACTTAAAGCTTTTAAAGCAACAGAGGGCGGGAGGAGCCGCTGGCTGGAGACAGAACTTTGCAGAACATATTGGAGCAAAACAAAGTCTTCTGTGAAGTCAGTGCTAGGACTCAAGTAGGACCACAATGCCGTTATTAGCAATTTTAAAACCCACAAAGCTCTGAGAGTGTTTATTTCTAAATCCTTGATGGCAACCCTGTTCAGACTTACACATAGTAGAGAGCAAAATCAGACCCTCACACTTACACTCAGATGCTTCAGTATAACGGCGAACGTTTTCATACACATATACATATATTTAAACACATACGGGGAAGAGGAGTGGAAGAAGGGGTAGGACATGCAGCAAAAAAGTGGCTGGTGAATCTAGCAGAGTGTTTACAGGTATTTTTGTACTATTTCTTCAATTTTTCTGCAGGTTTAAATTTTGTAAATAAGAAGGTAAGAGAAAAACAAAAGTCTCACTCGTTTGTCAGACTGCCTCCATCATGTGAGTGTGGCTGCCAGTGCAGGTGACAGCCAGCTTGGGATTTGCAGGTTGCAGGGAGAACTTTCCTCCGCCCCCCAACGTCCATTCCAAAGCAGGGGCTGAGCCGTGTGGCCACCCCTCCTCTCAGGGTGGCCTTTGGCTGCGTGGGTTCTCTCATCAGGCACCCCCCTTGTGTCTTGGGCTTTGTCCCCCAGCCCTAGCCCCTCTGGCTTCGAGAAGGACAGCCCTCCCATCCCCAAGGGAGCTTGCATGTCATTTGCATTTTTCCTGATTTCCTTTGCAGATTTGCTAGTTCAACAATACATTTAAGAAACTATTTTTTTAAAAATTATCTAGTTTTTAAAAAGACATTGTGCAGCTACAGACTTGCTCAGGATATTTACTCTTCCTTACATGTACACCTCTTTTTGGTTATGTTTAATCTATATTTTAAAATATTAATGGCTGTACATACGTACTCTATTACTTGACGTTCCTCGAGGCCTTAAGATGCTGTGTGTTCTTTCTGCTGATTCTTTGGACTGGGGTTTCAATTTTGGATGATGAGTTCATTTTCTGTGAAGAATATGTCAGAATCCTATGCAGGCTGTTTGGGGGCTTATCTCTCCTGAGAGGTTTAGGCTATGCCCCTGCCAGGCGGCCCAGGGTATTACTAACTTGTGACTTATTTTTATGTTAATTTGTTGTCTTGGGGGTTGCTGGGCCAAGTGGGTTGTATAATTCAATCTCTTGTATGAGCTCATGCTTACAAATCTAAGGGGAGACTTCTATTTCATCTACAGCCTAGGATGACACCATGTCCCGGTATGGGGACCGCTTCTCTCCAGATCCCTCAAAGAATGCAAGTTTATTAGGACTCTTCATTCCAACTGCCCTCCTGCAGAAGCCCAAGCTCTCCTCTGCTGACCTTCCCAGGCATGAAACACTGAGATGTCACCCCCTAGTGCAGCAACCATGTTGGCTACGTTTGCTTGTGGGTTCATTCCCTGCTTTCTGGACACCATGAAATATTTTCTCCCTTCCTGCTCAGCTCCACATTTAAGAGAATGTTTGTTGTGTGAGTCACCATGTTGGCTACGTTTGCTTGTGGGTTCATTCCCTGCTTTCTGGACACAATGAAATATTTTCTCCCTTCCTGCTCAGCTCCACATTTAAGAGAATGTTTGTTGTGTGAGTCTAGAATTTCTTGGTGTTTGTATTCTCAGGGTTTTCAAGGAATCTGATCTATTTTGTTAACAGAACTGGAAGTTGCTTAACCTATTATTTTTGGCTTAACTAATAGAGTATTTGTTTTTAAATTGGCAGAAAGGACATCCTGGAATACATGTTTTAAACTTTTAAACGAGTTTTTACACTGAGTCAAACAATAAGTAACTTTTGCCTAAAACATAATTCTTTCATAAATTAAAAGTTAATCTAAGTACATTACATTTAGTAAAAACAATTTCAGTGTCATAGGAAAATAATGAAAATTGAACAAACCTGCTCTAGAAATCTGTAAGCAAACTAGTTTCAGTGTTTTGACTGCAGAAACCATGTACACTTATTTTGGTGCCCCATGCCTGGCTCGATGAGCAGCACAGACTTGGCATCTGATTTCTGTTATCATTTTTGGGTTACTCTGAACTTGCTAGTCCACCCACCAAGTAGGAAGACATCGTTCTCTTCTTGAGTTACATCTTGCTTCCTGCCTAGCCCTAACCAATTACACATGATCATTTACCGTCACTTGCAGACACAGCTCCAGCCTGTGGATTTCCCACGGGAAAATGAAATTGGCTCATGGCCAGCTCCCCATGCACTGGGAAGGAAACAGCTTCACCCTGGCTCTCATGGGATTTCCAGGCCATCCGGATCCAGACTCTACCACAGCTAAGCCTGTAGAGGTATATGAGACAAGACTTGCCCAGAAAACTGGTACATGAGTGCTCCCTGCAGATGATCACCTGCCCTGGTGGGAGTGAATGTGCCCAAAGGGCCGGACATGTACCCTGCTTCCCAATCCATCTATTTACTGTTTCCTCATGCACTTTTCCTGGGCTCCAAGGCAGGTGAGGAGCCCAGAAGACAGCCCTGCTGTGGTGGCCCTGGAGGAAGGTCTCAAGGATCTTCCTGGGGCCCTAGCCCCTCCACACTCATTCCCAATGCCCACCTGAGGAGTGGGGTTCAGACCTGGGGTTGTCATTCCATTGGAGCCTAGAGGGTGCTGGAGGCTCACAAGATAGTCCTCTAACATGATCATGCCAGGCACACAGGTACTGTCTCTATGATCCAAGTTCATGGCTAAGTGCCTCTAGCATTGGAGGGGGGCCTTCAGTAACACATTGGTGAAGTTTACAGGGGTGAAGGGTGAAGCTTTCAGGGAATCTCTGAGACTGGTTAAGCTGAGATCCAGGTATTTCCAAGAGATCCTCGTCAGTCTCTTCTATGGCCTTGGGAGGTCATGACTACCTGGGCTGAGGCTCCAGGATGCTCGGGACCCACCTCCTGTGTCTTGTTCCCCAACCCCCCAATAAGGAGCTTTGGGACCTGTCTGTGCATCCTGACTCTGATCTATGTGTCTGTGGGTGAGTAGTCTGAATCCTTTCTGAGGATGATAAGTTGAGAGGAGGGAATCCTTTCTGCAGACAAAGGAGAGGCAAAGGAGGCCCTTGGCAGACCTTGTCCTTCAGCCCCTGACCCTCAGACCCTGAATTCTGCTGCCTGAACCCCTGGATCTGCTGCCAGTGTGCTCTTCAGTTCTTTTTGAAACAGCTTCCTGTAAACAGGCAGTGAAAGCTGGCTCAGTAGTAGCACCCTCGGCCACCGACCCAGGACTGGGCATGTCCTTGGTCTGTGTGGGCTCCACTGAAAAGATCCTGGCCCTGTTTTGAGACAGGCACATTTAAATCTGTAGCCCTACTCCATGGAGGGGGGCCTGGGTGTCCCCCACCTGTAGGGAGGGGAGGACCTGGCAATAGTTTGCTTAGAGGAGTTTAAGTAAACTCTTGAGGAAAGAGTTTACTTTTAGTCTAGAAAGTCCACATAGGACCAATGGACGGAGGCCTTGGGAAATTTGAGACGGAGGGTAGAAAAATATTTTTTTCTTCTTCCTGTATTTGGAAGAAAGTTTTTCTTTCTAAACTGCAGAAAGTGACCAACTCTTCCCCCTTCTTCCTGGCCTCTCTGTTCTCCTTGGAGGAAGGTAATCTCTCAGTTCTGCATGAGGACTTTCAGCCAGTACTCACAAGATTCCCAGTGAGGGGTTCTCAAGATTTTGATCTCTGTCTTCTGCTTGTTGACCTCGATGACTCTGCTTTTATTAGAGCCTTCCTCCAGGATTGTCCATGAGTTCCGAAGCCCCGGTGTGTGCCACTTGCAGGGGAGGCCCACGGAGCAGTTCTTGCATTAATCCTGTTCCTTCCTCCCTTGATATAGGATCTTCCCATGCAGGGCAGGGATCGGGCTACACCTGTGTGCATAAGAGCTGCAGGAGGAGGGGAAGGAAGTAACCAATGAAAGCCCTGGTTGGGATCTCCAGCCAGACTTCCCAACAGCACAGCCTGGTCCTTGGTTCCAAACTCTTCCGTCCTATGGCTCCCCATTTCCTGGCACCAGCAGAGCATTTTGGAATCACAAGCTTGGAATTCTAAGGAGCAGCAGTCATGTGTCACGAGCGGTGTCACTTTTCCTCCTGCGCCTGGTGCGCACATCTACAGTTAACCAGGGAACTCTTTCCCAGTGAACGCAGCTGTGTCCTCAGAGTCCTTCACACAGCTTTCCAGAGTCTCTCCCATCTGGCAAGAGTCAGCTAAAAGACAGAACTGTTTTTACCCCCTGATCTACAGTGCACTTAATGTTCTGACAATAAAAGTCAATGGTTAAAAATGCAGTGGAGGGGCCGGCCCGGTGGCGCACTGGATAGTGTGCCGCTTGGGAAGCGTGGCGGCGCTCCCGCCCGAGGGTTCGGATCCCACATACAGACCGGTTCCCGCTCACTGGCTGAGCGAGGCGCGGGAGCAACGCCGAGG
>NW_007737104.1:45883-46631 GCF_000696425.1 Galeopterus variegatus
CGTTGCCGGTCCCCGGTCCGGTACGGGGCAACACTGAGGGTTGCAATCCGTTGCCGGACACAGAAAAAGACAAAAGACGAAAAAAAAAAAATGCAGTGGAACTCTATTCTGTTTGTTTAGAATTTGATTTTTTTCATTTATTGATAATCGCAAACTAAGCATTTTCATTAGGTTTTGTTTGCTTAATTGTGTGCCTCACACAATTCTATTATCATAAAACATGCCTGTGGACACACTGTGTGGTTTTCTTGCACATTTGCTAAAATCTGTGTATATTTAATAAAGTTTTAGCTACCTCCATCCTAACATTATTTTGCATATATTTTTATTCTGCTTGCAGTTAAAACTGCATTAAAAATTTTTAATTATATTTGTGAGACTTGACTTGTTTATTTTTACTCACTTATGGCAATGACCGTGCAAGGAAACTTGGGGCCCCCAGATAAAATAAGCCAAATGATACACAGCAGCTAACATTTACTAAAGGCAAATATATGTTGGACCCAACTTCTAAGTGCTTCACTGGTATTATTATAATTTTGAAAGCTTTACCACAGTCCTGCCAAATACGTATGATCACTTTTCCCACTTTACAGGTAAGGAATCTAAGGACTGGAGAGCTTCTATAACCCATCCAAAGTCATACAGCTGGGGTCGGCCCGGTGGCGCTCCCGCTGAGGGTTCGGATCCCACATACAGACCGGTTCCCGCTCACTGGCTGAGCGAGGCGCGGGAGCGACGCCGAGGG
>NW_007737104.1:47620-50776 GCF_000696425.1 Galeopterus variegatus
GAGGGTTGCGATCCTGATGCCGGTCCCGGTCCGGTACGGGCGCGACACTGAGGGTTGCGATCCGTTGCCGGACACGAAAAAAAAGACAAAAAGGAAAAAAAAAAAAAAAAAGTCATCCAGCTGTAGTCATGCAGCTTTGAACGTCAACCAGACAGTTGAGGTGCAAAGCGCTCAGCCCACTGCATGATTCTCCCTGTGGTGGAAAGAGAGGTCTCAGCAGTTCAGTGCCAGGAGGCTCGCTTTGAATACACAGACTGAGATCTATCAGTTGTATTGGATTCTCCAGATTTTGAAGCAGTGACTTTAAAGGAAGTTAGATCAGCAAACTTAGAATGGTCTCAATTATCTGCAGTGCAAAATTTCGTATGTTAAACTATTAATCTTGGAAGCCTACCAAGTTATGTATTTTATGTTAACATATTTAAAAATGTTGTCAAACCGTGTATCTTCCATAACACTTTAAATTCTAAAATACTATGTGTCTGATTTTAATTTACTCTAAGTTCGTGTTTGTTCTGGGGTAAAAGGACAAAGTGGGAGAAACAGTCTTTTTTCTCTCTATTGGCAATTTCTGGAAATTTTGTATTCTTGACTTCCCACGACACTAGTAATGCTTCTCAACTCTTGAAACCTACACCTGGAACTTAAGTGATGGTTATCTGAACAATGTTTAGTTGTGAATAACCAATAAAACTTGTAATAACTGTACTGATTCTGCTGTCCATGTGNTTCTTGACTTCCCACGACACTAGTAATGCTTCTCAACTCTTGAAACCTACACCTGGAACTTAAGTGATGGTTATCTGAACAATGTTTAGTTGTGAATAACCAATAAAACTTGTAATAACTGTACTGATTCTGCTGTCCATGTGCAAGTGTCTTAGGACTCATAACTGGACTAGCCCATGGGAGAGATGGTGGAAACATGAGGGGAGGTGACCACAGGAAGCCAGAGTACCACTCGCATCTGGACCTCAACATCTGAAAGTAGTAAGCAAGTCCTGGGTGCTGTGGAGTGAAATACAGAGTGTAGGTATATATTCAGATAAGTCCAAACTAGATAACTGTGGAGTTTTTGTCTGAACTGTGTGGGTACGTAAGTGGTTCTAATTTATTCATCCACGCGTCTATCCATCCAACAGTCACTGAGCACCTACTGTGTGCTGAGCACTGCTTAACTATTGGTGTTGTAGGGAGAGATGCCCAGTCTGGTGCAAGGAGACAAATAATAAAATAATTAGCAAGATTGAGGCAGGTGCTATGCTGTGAAGACATTAAGGAGAGTTAGCAATGGGAGGTAATGGCGTGATGGCCGAGGAACCACAGAGATGTTCTCTGTGTGTGTGTGCGTGTGCGTGTGTGCGTGTGCACGCATGTGTGTGCGCGTGTGCACGTGTGTGCATGTGTGCACGTGTGCATGTGTGTGTGCGTGTGCGCGCGTGTGTGCATGCGTGCACGTGTGTGTGTGTGCGTGTGTGCGTGTGTGTGTAATTTAGACGTGAAGCTGCTAAGTTGGCAAAGAGCCTTGGCAAAGGAGTGCCAAGCAGAGGGAGCAGCAGACCTAGGGCTTCACCTGCTCCTGGACTAACAGGAGTTTCGAGCGCGTGTGGTCATCAGGAGCGAGGGGTAAGGGAAACCTGAGAAAGGTAGGTAGGGATCAGGCCAAATACGCTCTGGGTCTGTGAGAGAGCTTGGGTTTTACTCTAAACAAAGAGGGGCCTTTTGAAGGGTTTAGATTCCTTGTTTAAATCAGGGCTCTGACTCCCACTGGACGGAGAGCACGCAGGTTGCTGTGGGAGATGGTGTGTAGGGGACAGAAATGCAAATGTGAGACTAGCTCAGAGTCTCTTCTGTAGTCAAGTAATTGCCCAGTGGAATTTGTTCAGCCTTGGAGTGATGCTAAGAAGACAGTCACTTCACTGACGCACTTGGATTAAACATTTTGGTAAGGGTCATGGGAACGTGTACTCTGGCTAATATTATTATGGACCCATGTTGTCCACAGGGACGGGTCTAGTCACAGATCCCAGGGGCCTTACCTGTTGGCTTCTTTTCAGTGTAGACACCTGTCAGAGTGTATCAATTTACCACTTGGACACCTGCAGGGATCATTGATTTCTCTCCACAATGGAAGTATTTTCAGGAAAGGAGAACTCAGTTACACAATTTCACCATTCAAGGAAATAAGCTGCACTGTTTGCAACCACTAAAGGATTAAAGGATTGTTTACCTGCTCATAAGCCGCTCATTGGCTTCCTCCTTCCTTATGGAGTGAAGAGAAAAATGCAGTTGAGTGAAATTCACCTCTCAGAAAGGGACAAGGCTATAATTATAGGGAAGTCTGAATTTGGAAAGGAAAAAAGAAATAAACAATAAAAATTCTTTAAAAACCCCCCCAAAACCACAACGACTCAGGGGAGAAAAGTAAACTTTTCTCAGAGATGGAATCTCATCCCTGGGAAATTTGCTCTCCCACCATTGATTTCCCTAATACACTGTGAAGACTGAGGTTCTGAGATCCTGGGCCAGCATTTCCCCAGGGCCTGTTACCTGCACGAGTGTGGACGGGGTGGTTGTAGGGTGGGGTGTGGGAGGAGAGCTCAGTGGGAGCGGGTCCAGAGATGATGGGGAGGGGCCTTGGGATTTCAGAACGGGCTCATGTCCTCTCCAGGACAGACTCACAGTTCCCAGGCTGGGGAGGCTGGGCAGGCACAAGCCCCTACGCATGGGACTCCAGAGTGGACTGGAACCAGTGGGCCTGGGCTGGGTGAATGCACACTGGTGACATGGAGTATTCTCCTGGGAGAAGCTACGCCTCAGGACTCCCTGACAAATACTAAGTTCTCTGCCCTGATCAGGCAGCAGAGCGAGCCCAGTGACTCTCCCTGAGGTCGTGTGAAAGTGTCTCACCCTCAGCTCTCAATCAACTTGACATGCTGAGCAGGAAACCAGACAGCTCAAAAGAAGGTAGAGAAACTCAGACGCATTTCTTAAAGGTCAAGAGAAAATGGTGCTTGAGTTGCAATCTTTAGCAAGACACTTTTCCTCTGCCTGGGCTGCCCCCAACTTCCTTTCTGGCTAAGAAACTTGTTATGGCTGGGCCGGCCCGGTGGCGCACTGCTACAGTGCGCCGCTTGGGAGCGCGGTGGCACTCCC
>NW_007737104.1:51559-52701 GCF_000696425.1 Galeopterus variegatus
GAAAAAAGACAAAAAAAGAAACTTGTTATGGGCTGAGTTATCCACCCCAACCCACAAATTCTCATGTTGAAGCCCTAGCCCCTTGTACCTCACAGTGTGGCTGCATTTGGAAATTGATTCCTAATCCAATAAGACTGGTCTCCTTAAGAGGAGGAAATTTGGACAGAGACATGTGTAGGCCCAGAGGAAAGACCACATGAAGATGGAGAGGGTGGTCGTCTGCAAGCCAAGCAGAGAGGCCTCACAAGGAACCACCCCTGCTGACTCTTGGATCTTGGACTTTCAGCCTCAAGAACTATGAGACAGTAAATTTCTGTTGTTTAAGCCACCCAGTCTGTGACATTTGTAACGGCAGCTCTAGCAGACTAATGCAGACCTTCTCATTCCTTAAGACTCAGCTAAAGCTGCCCTGTCTTTGGTGTCTTCCTTAACTTGTGTCCCCTGGTCCAGGCCATGTTGTGTTCCTCTCCTAGGGTGACTATATAATTTATCAACCAACAGAATAAAAGGGGCTACTTTTGATAATTACCCCAGGGCAGTGGCTGGAAATATGTTCCTTCCTGAGAAAACTGGGATGTAGGGTCATCCCTGCCTCTTCTGTACCCCAGTGACACGTGGTGATTTCCTCCGTGACATCATTTAGCATGTTACATCAGGAAGTCTCCACATGAACATCTCTCCCACCAATAAGGCCATGAGCTTCTTGAGAGCTGGGTGCACCTGCCCTCTGTCTCCTCAGTCACTGGCGCAGTGGCTGTCAGGATCGTAGAGGCTCAGCATGTGTCTATTGAAGGCAGGAATACATTTGTGTAACCCTCAGTGACTGGAGAGCCTAAAAACAGCAATGATGTTTATTCAGTTAAAAAAATCCTCTTAGTGTAGAAAGGAAACATAAGTGGACATAATCCTATCGTCTAATAAGTTTATAAGTATTATTTGAAAATACAAAGTAAGAAAAAAATTTAAAAGCACAAAGGCACAGGATGAAAAGTAAAGTCTTTCATTCTTATACTCAGCTCTTCAAAGTGAAACACTGTCAACACCTGCTAGTGTATCTTTCCATTAAAAATGTACTCAGTCGGTCTGTCTACCTAATCTGTTTCTAATCTGTCATCTATCTAGCTTTCATTTCTCTATTTTAT
>NW_007737104.1:56021-56634 GCF_000696425.1 Galeopterus variegatus
GGAATCAAAAAGACAGAACAAAACCCTCTGGTAGAACAAAAATGCAAATAAGAAAAAAAAAAAGAAACTAAATTTACCACAACAAAATGCTGTAGTGAGAATGTAATAATGTCTCTACTTAATTTGTGATTTTAGTAATTTTGGTCTTCTCTCCTTTTTCTTGGTCAATCTGAATAAAGGTTTGCAAAGTTTGTTGATCTTTTTAAAGAATCAAGTTATGGTTTTGTTGTTTTTCTCTATTGTTTTTTAATTTCCTATACATATATTCCTGTTGTAATCTTTGCTATTTCCTCTTATGTTTGCTTTAGATTTAGTGTGCTCTACTTTTTCTATTTTCTTAAGGTAGATGTTTACATTACTGAGTTGAGATTTTTCTTGTTTTTAATATAGGTATTAAAAATATAAATTTTCTTCATGACCTCTATATCCTATAAATTTTCATATGTTGTGCTTTGATCTTTATCTCAAGGTGCTCTCTAATCTTCCTGTGACTTTTCTTTTTACCCATTGTTTGTTTAGAAAAGTGTTGTTTAATTTCCACATATTTGTGAATTTTATAAATTTCCTTTTGTTATTGTGGTCAGACAACCTATTTCCTATGATCTTGGTCTTT
>NW_007737105.1:0-16142 GCF_000696425.1 Galeopterus variegatus
CAGGCTTTGTGTCTCTGCTCTTGAATCTTTCTCACTATCCCTGCCTATGTTCTCTTTGCCTCGTGAATTTCAACATTTTAGCCTGGTCTGATGAGCTGAGCTTGCAGATTCAAACCCTTGAGGGATCTGTTGGTTTTCACAGTTGAGGCTCTGTAAGGATCTTGCAGTACCCGGAGGCAAAGATTCTGAGCATCTACAGAGCATCTAAGCATGCATGTCCAGCGACGCAACTGTAGCTGGAGGGGCTGGGTAGCATCTGCACAGGGCACAGAGCATGCTAGGAAGTTGCTTGACTAAATAAACCTCTGCTATCAACTCATTGTGCTCGTACCCTTACCTTTCTTCTCTTTAGAGTTGCAGGGCACAAATCTGGTTAATGGAAAATTTTAATTCAATGATTCGTTGAACTGATTTAATTGATTCCAATTACTAAGGTGGTATTTAATCACCAGAGCAGTAGATGTGCCTTTTCACATCATAAATAGATCCTAAATTTATCTTCCTTTTTAATGTAGCTTGTACATTTGCTTGTACATTTTGCTGTGTGAGTAAATGGTTAAATGTCTTACAGTTTGCTTTGCCACCCAGGGTTAGCGAGAAAACAAGTCATTTATCCTCAAGAACTCCTGGGAGGCACACAGAAGGGTGTGCTGCTTTTCAATAGATTTCTGTAGCAAAGTGCACAGTCATTTTAAAGCTAGTGACGTATTTGGAGAATTATTCATTTCCTATCTGTCAGCCCCTACCTCTGGATTTCATATTTCCTTTTAGTTCACAGCCGTGAAGTGCAAGCTAACTCAATGCTGCCCTCAAGCGTTACCGCAAAACGTGGGCTCAGAAGGAAAAAAGCAAGACAAAGAGCCACTGATGATCAGAAAAGAAACACACGTTATCAAAATCCACAGTATGTCTAGAATTGTTCTTTCTTTTGCTACTTAGAGAGAATACCTTGTGAAATGAAATCAACTCTACAAATAGTTTTGGAGAACCTGTGCTATGTGTAGAGGACACGGAGGAATAGAACACGACCCAAGCTTTAATGCTTTTAAAGAAGTTAGAAAGACAAGATTATATTAAAGGTTAAATAAAAGACAACTAATAGCTGTCACCCGAATGTATTAGATGAACTGTTAAAATGATGATAAAACCATGTAATTTGTATAAATGACATTTTAGAAATATAATATACAATACTATTTTTCCAGGCACCTTGCTAAATCCTTTAATATTCATTATTTCATCCAATCTGCACAATAACCCTGTGAAACAAGTAATAGTGTGTCTTTTCATTTTCTTTTCTTATTAATGAAATAAGGCTTTTAGTTGAGACCAAGGTCACCCTTAATACTTAGTATTTGACATGGCAGAGCTGGGACTCTCCTCAGATGGTCCTGACCCAAATGCCTTTGCTCTTATCTGAGATGCTTTATGGCCACAGGATGTCAGAAGAGGGAGCCATCATGCAAAGAAAGGTGGCCCCCTGGGATTACCCAAGGATGTGGGATTTGAGTGGGTCTTCAACCTCACATAAAAGTTGGAAAGCTTTGAAAAACGCAGTCAGGAGCCAGGGAGTCATGAGCTTGCAGAAGTGAAGCAAGCAGCATTGTCTGGTTTGGTCAAAGGGGCAAGAGGTTTTGAAGCAGTCAGACTTAACGAGCCTGGGTTTGAATCCCAGCTCAGCTACTAAGCATAACATATTAAGCATAATATGTGACTTGGACAAGCCCGTTAAACCCAGTTTCCTCTTCTGTCAAATGAGGATATAATAATACTTACCCCTGCTGTTTATCAGACATGCATGAGAAGTGTCTCATCCATAGCTCAAATCTCAGTTCCCTTTTTCTTCCTCATGGAAGGCAGGAGTAGAAAGGTAGGGAGTCGTGGACCCAGTGGTTCAAAGCCTTGAAGTCCAGATAAAGGTTTGATTTCAGAACACAATCTTTCAAAGGGGAGAGTTTTTGTAATACATACAGGCCACTGGAGATGCCACAATTTTATAGATTATGTAATTTATACTTTCAAACACCATCCTAGAATATATTAGTTTTCTCCCATGAAAATCTCTGATCTAATCTTTACACTTCAGGGAATGTATCTAAGAAAACAGAAGATGAGTATAAGAGATAAAAAGAAAAATTACCAAGGTCTTTCTAGACTGTATTTGTAGCTCATGTTTATAAGCATCTCTAAGCTGTTCTTCACCACTTATAAAATTAGGTCCTATCTGGGAAAAGTCAGATGATCACTTTGTTCTGCGTTGATCAAATATTTTCTAAGATGTTGTTGACTTAACAGGGTGCTGTGGGCTACTGGGTCCTATTCTGCATCATGGCAAATTCCTTCTGGCTTGGAAAGCATATTGTCAGTGGTACCCAATTTTAGCACTTTTAGAGTTACCGTTGCTATAGGTGCATTGGTACCCTGCTGACCTGAAACAGTTAATTTGCTTTTCTAAGTACCCCACTTAGGACTAACTGTGACTCAGGCTGTGCCTGCATGGGGAGATGGAAATGAGCCCAAGCAACTTGGTCATCTGCTCTTGACTTCATGAGGCTCTTTCTGCCTGAATGAAACTTTCCTTTTGCTGAAAATTGCAGCAACCAATAGGCCCAACATCATTGCAGTGTGATTCGTTTAAACTTACACAGCTCATAACTTCCCCTTTTAAAATAATTTTCTATTTCGAGTGATAACCCAATTAATGGTTTTTCAAACTCTAGCTGAGATAGTAGATATTTAGGTCTTTTTACCAGGAGGCCAATTCATAGGTTTCATGTATTTTCATCGGTGAATAGTCTATTCAAAGAGCACTGCTTAGCATATATCAAATTGAAGAGGCCCCCCAAAGGTAGATTTCTAAGCCCTTATGTTTAACCTTGCAGCTGGAATGTGCTTGCTTGCTTGTAAAAACCCCTAAGAGCTGGTTAATGGTTGATTGCATCTCTGGCTTCTGTAACTCAGCTGCTCACTCACTTTGGAGAAGCTACCTGTTCAGTTTACAAAAAGCTCCTTAACCACATTTCCTGCCTTTGTAACCCCACTTGATGAAGCCCCTCACCTGTTTGACGAAGCCCCCCAGCTTGGGTGACTCTGCCTGGATACAAGCAGGGCCAATAAAGAACCTTGTATGCTTGCTCAAGAAGGGTATAGAACCCAAGTTTTCCCTGTACGCGGGGCCCAGGAATTCAGAACGAAAGTTGACCTGGGACTGCTAGTGTCATAAATCTTTCTACTACTCCATCTCTCTGAGTGTTTGATGTTTCCATGGCAACTTTTCTGTAACATTACAAAATCTCTTGCCCTTTCTCTCTTCACCATACACATGTGGCAAAATTTCTTGGTGGATTCAACCCACTTCTTTGCCTAGTCCACTCTTGTATCCAAGGAGCTGAATACAGTTGGAGAAATACACGACCATCCTGAGTGCATGGTTGTGAATTTATGAACCCAAATGCAGACCTCAGGACTGTCAACTAACCCCAGTCACTTCACTCCTGGAAAACTCTTCTCTCTCTCTTCCTAAGGTCTTCCTTCTCCTTCTTTGCAGTCAGCTGGTTCCTGCTTATTATTTTCCTAAAATGATGGAAGCAATCAGAAGAGAGCTTTCATTTCTTCCTACCTTTAAATTTACTAATATATCTGCATCTCTGCCCATATCCCTGCTTTTCTTCCTACGACAATGGGTAAACTGTCCATAGTTTTATCTATGGTCAGTCCCTCCACTTAGGCACTGAACCTGTCTCCTCTCATCTCCTCCTCAATGGTGCTGCTGTTGCCAAGAAATGAAACAAAGGCTTCCTTCTGCTCACCTCCCCTTCATGCTACTGTTACATTTCCTTGTTTCTTTTTACAGTGAAATTCCCTAAAAGATTTGTCTTTGCCTCTTCTTAATCCTTCCTCACTTCCAAGCTCTCTTGAATACATGCCAACCATTTTTACCCTCATCCTGCAGAGAGATCACTCTTACCAAGGTTGCAAAGACTTCCACAGTATGAAGCCAGTACTTAATTCTCTGCTCTCCCATTCCAGGGCATCGCATGACCATTTGTCACAGTGATCCCCCTCTTCTTGAATCACTTTCTTCACTTGGCTTCTGAAGCACAGCACTACCTTGTTTACCTACTACCTCGGTGGTTGTTTCTTCTCAGAGTTTTTTTTTTTTTTTTTTAAACTGGAATCTACTTCTTTTTCCAAATTATAAACATTGGAGTGTTCCAGAGCTCAGGCCTCAGATTTCTCTTCTTCTCTATCTACATTGATTCCATGGATATCTCAGTCCCATTCCATGTTGCTGAATCCCAAATTTAATTGAAGCCCAGACCTCTCTCCTAATCCCAGTGTCACGTAGCTTGCTGTGTGCTCCCTGTCTCTTCCTAGATGTCTGATGGGCATCTGTAGAGCTAGGGCTAGGTCTTACAGACCCTTCAAGCCCACTGTACAGACTGGGTCACAAACCCTCCACATGCAGGTCTATGAGCTAGGTAATAGGAAAAGGTCCTGAGAGCCATGGGTGAAGAATTAACAGGCTTTATTCAGAGCTAGGAGCAGCCACCCTGGTGGCTTCCTGGAGCGTGCCAAGAAGCTTCATGCGTTAGAGCTGTTAGTCCTTCTTACTCAAGTCCACAATAACCACATGTCCCAAATTTTGCTTCTTTGTCCAAGTAAAAAAAAAAAATCGGGTTGCTGAGGGATCCCCTCCCCAGTCACATGAGATCTCCCAAATCTCTACTTCACTCCCAGGTTACTCTGCTATCAAATCAATGACAAAGTTTTCATTCACCTGGCCCGCCGCACTGCTCCCCTCACAGGTAGGCCTCCTCAGTCTGCTGCTGCTGCTGTTGCACCGCCCCACTGTCTGCAATTTCCATACAGAAGATGGTGGACTGGGCGGAACTGCACATGCGCGATCACATTAGACAACAACAAGGAATACCCGGGCACACGCGCACATCTACATCAGATGCTCGGCAAGACCCAGAACATCCAGGGGCCCTGACCATTTTCTATATTTTCCCAACAATCCACCCCTTCAGGGTCCCTCACCGTACAATCTACACATTCAGAATCTTCCATGATGGTCCCTTAGCAAGGATAAATGACTCTTACATTCATATAACCTATCGTCTGTTCAATATGCCTTAAGGCTTGTCCTGTAGTTTTGTCCTTTCAGCTATTTGCCACACATGTCTGGTTGGTAGTCATCATTGGTGTGATTTTCCGTAGGAATCCTGTAGACATACTGATGGGAAGTTCAATGCATATTCAATATGTGATCACGCGAATGTATGTATGTACCCAGTCGACTCTGGTGTGGTACCTGCAGCCAGAACACTATGGGTGAAAAGACAGAAGGGTTATTGGTACCAATAGGGGTAGTTCTCGCCCTTCTGGTAAGATACATGCCAGTTTGCCATCCTGAGAAAGGATGGTTGCAGGAATAGGTATCTTACCTGGTTTATGATACCATACTGTATCTGCTAACACTGTTGGATCTGTAGGTTCTATGTGTAACAGTATAGGGGAACTCATAATTGGCCATAATGATAACACAAATGTGCCCTTTGGAATAGAGCACTTATCTGTTCTAGGCCATGTTACCTTTACTTGAGGAGGCCAGGTACTTGTCACCCAGAGTGAAACTTGCAAGTTTTCTTCTAATCCTTTCCCCCAAGGCCCTATTAGAGCTATCCAGCATATATGGGGGGCTTCTATTCTCCAAGGCCATTCCCATTGTACTGTCTGTCCTGCAAACAGGTTGGAACTGATAAGAGAATATTTCCATTCTTGCCATATCCTGGCTTCAAAAGCTTATCTTTAGTAATGACTTGCAGTTGTATAGGTGCTGCAGCCCTATGCAACAGAGCTTCCACTGGAGAAGGCCAGCCCTTGTGGGGTGTCTCATTTAGAATCCTGACTGTTGGCCATAACCGCCATGTCCACCCCTTCAGGGATGGGGGTTGGGTAGATAACCTTAGTCCCTTTTTTAAAAGACCATCGTACCGTTCAATCATTCCTGCTGCCTGGGGATGATATGGCACATGTAACTTCCACTGAATGGACAACTTGGAGGCCCACCTCTGAACCCCATGTCCAGTAAAGTAAGTTCCATTATCACTATCTATGACTACAGGCTGGCCATACACAGCTGTAAGGCTATTCAGTGCTTTCACAGTGTTTACCTGGTCTGGGGTCTTACAAGGCCATACAAACAGAAGACCAGTAGCCATATCAACAGCTGTGAAGATGTATCTGAAATTCTCTGACCTTCGCAGTGGTCCAACAAAGTCCACTTGCCATCGAGTCAAGGGCACCCTTCCTCGAGTTATTTGCCCATATGTATGGGGCACTGTAGAGCTAGGACTATGTCTGGAACTCACAGAATCCTTGAGCCCATTCACAAACACTTCACACGCGGGTCTGTGAGCTAAGCAGTGTAAAGAGAAACCCAGAAACTCAACTGCTACTGGCAAAGTCCAAAGAAAAACTGAGCAGCTGCCAGCAGAGTAAACATGCTCTATTTTTAGATGTGAGCTCTGCCAGCCAGCTTCTGCTTCACAAACTGAAGAACACACAATAGCAACAAAACCAAAACTATACATTGGTGCACATGCACACTTACTCCACCCACACACAACTTGTTTACAAGAAATGTGCTGCTTGACTCCCAACCAGACCTTAGCTGAGGGAGCCTGACTAAATTATCCTATTTTCCCCACAGGCACCCACTGTGGGTGTGGACTCTCTTGAGCACATACTGGACAAGCACAACAGGCATTCACTACATCTTCCCATTTTATAGGCAAGGCCCATCTTTGAGCTGCCATCCGCATGGTTTTGCTGCCAGCATGCTGCATTCGTTGATGTAACCACTGGGCTACATCAGCAGCTGGGGCTCTCTCCAGCCATCTTACCTTAGCCAAGGCATCAGCTTCATCATTGCCTGGACTGGCTGAGGGGAAGTGTCCTGTAACATGGAAAAGAGTTACTTCTTTCTCATGTCCCAATTCCTATAACTCTTGCCACATGGCTTGTCCCCACAGGGGTCAGTGGCCTACTATCCACTGTTGATATTTCCAAGTAGAGATTCAAAGGGCTAGACCTTTGTACACAACCCAGCTGTCAGTACAGATGGTTGATGGCCCAGGCTCATTTTTTGTCACCATCCATACTGCTCTCAATTCAGCCCATTGACCGCTTTGCCCTGTGCCATTTTCATACCATATAGTATCTGTTAAGGGCTGGACAGCAACAGCTGTCCATGATGCTGAGGGTCCCATGCTAGAGCCATCTGTATACCAAGCTTGCTCTGTGATAGGTACCTGTCCTTCATGGAAAGATGTAGCCTCCACCTCCATGGGTAAGGGTTGTGTCAAAGTTTCCTCCACAACCTCTACTGGGCCTAGCACAGCTTGCAACTCTTTGGACAGAGGACTCTGATACTGTGCTTCTTTGTTCTATATATGCTTCCCATTTAGACAGAGTGGGAGTCTGAGCTGTGCCCATTTTAAGGTTGGTTGCCCATATGCACAGACAACCTATTATGGGGTATGTCATCCTTAGTAGGACTTTGGCAGTTCCTGTGATAGCTTCAGTGGCCATCTAGGCAGAATACACAGTGGCTAATTGTTTTTCTATTATGGAATAATGCACTGCAGCACTCTTCCAGAGCTGAGACCAGAATCCTACAGGTGTTCAGAATCGGTCTTGTTTCTGACACCCCATTGTAACCCTTCATGGGTTATATGTATGTCTAATTCAAAAGGCTTAGTGGGATAAGCCACTTCTAAAGCTTGTACTTGCTGTACGGCCCTTTTTGTAGCTTGGTAAGCCTGTTCTACTTCCTCAGTCCAATCCCAGAGGGCTCCTTTCTTTGTTAATGCATATAGTGGGCATGTCATTTGAGCCACATCGGGTACAAAAGCTCTCCAATACCCCTAAAGTCCCAAATATGTCTGTAGCTGAGCTGCAGTTGTGGGTTGGGGGTATGCCTGTATCTTGTCTACAATAGCTTCTGGGATGACTCTCGTCTTACCTGACCAGACCACTCTTAAGAATTTGACTGACAGCCCAGGTCCTTGCACTTTGGCTGTGTTCATGGCCCACCCACATTGTTCCAAATGACTTAGCAGCAGTGGAGCTGCCCGGACTAAATCTGCAAGAGAATCAGAGGTTAGTAACACTTCATCAATGTAATGAAACACTGTTACCATGCTGGGCCTAGTCCACTTGGCTGGGTCCCCAGCCACTAAACCATGACAGATGGTTGGGCTATGCAGATAACCTTGAGGCAATACTTGAAAGGACTGCTGCCTCGCTTCCCAGGTGAAGGCAAACTGATCTCAGCTATCAGCCAAGATTGGAATAGAGAAAAAAACATTTGCAAGGTCCAATACATAATGATAAGTTCTCAGTTGAGTCGTCAGCTAATCCATCAAGTTTGAACTGAAGGCATGGCTGCTTGCAAAGGAGGCACTACATTGTTCAGTTTTCAGTAATCTACAGTCATTCTCCAGGTACCATCCGGTTTTTTCAGTGGCTATACTGGAGCATTAAACAGGCTATGAACTGGATGAATATGCCAACTTTCCCTAACTCCAATATAGTGGCACATATCTCTACATGTCCTCCCCATAGGCCATACTACTTTACATTAACTACAGGTCTTGGCTTGGATAACACCTGTGGGTCATGTTTAGCATATCCCCTTAACACAGGCTTTACTGTCCATATTCACAGTTGAAACTCTCCAATTGTTGTTTGCAGATGCAAACCATAAAGTACATCCATACCCAAGATGTATTCAGCTACTGGGGATAAATATATATATATAGTATTCACACGAGGGGGTAATCATCCTATGCCTAATGGCAGTGACACAGCTTTGACTTCAATAGTATGTCCTCCATAGCGATCTATATGAGCTGTGGCCCCTGGAAACTTATCTGGATTGCCATATATCAGGCTACATTTTGTGCCTGTATCCACAAATGCCAAGTCACGCTGTACATTTGTCCTTGACCAATGTATTGCCAATTCATTGTGAGACCTCTGTTCCTCACCTGCCCACAAAAGACGAGTACCTTGGCCTGCTCCCTAATCAGAATGAAATAGTTCATCTGCCTCCTCGGGACCAACCAAAAAATCCTTTAAGTCTACTGAGGGTAACTTGCTACCTGTTTCTGGATGTTTAGTAAAACACTGTTCAGGGTGCAATTGCTGCCACAAGGCAAATAGAACCACATTTGGTTGCTAGTCATTTTTCTTTCTATCAACCCCTGCTGCAAGCAAGTCAAGCTACATCTGCTTATGGCTAGTCTTGCTTCATCCCCTCGGGATAAAATCCCAAGCATTTCTTGGGGGTTTGGTCTTAGCCACCTTTAAGACCCCTTTTGCTTGTCTCCTATCCTCTATTTCACCCAGACTGGCTATAATGGTCATTACTTCATGTATAGGACGATCAATGTATGGGGCCAGTATGGCCATCAGTGACCCAAAGGACATTGATGGGGCATTTTGCAGCACTTTGTCTCTCATGTTGCTTGTAAAACTTTCATCATACAGGCCACAGGTGTTCACATGAAACATGGACTGCCACATTCCCAGCTCCTGAATTATTTGAAACAACTCAGCATATGTTTGCCATTTACTAACAATCTTGGGCAGTTCTCCAGCATTCACCCACATGGTTTGGGCAGCTGCATTCACTTATTCCATTAAGGAGTGATTACCTGGCCCTCATGCATATCTATGGCTATTCTGCTGCCTCAGGGATGGGTGCATGGTGTTGGAGGCCAATTTTTCCATCTCCTCATCAGAGCATATCACACTATCCACCCCTAGGTCCTATAACCACAGCAACCAAGCAGACAGGGGCTTCCCCTGTTTCTGCTGGAACTGTCTCCCCAAGTCAACTAATTCAACCTGAGTATATAGCACATAGGTAGTGAATTGGGTCACCTGTGGATTGCCCAGCAGTTGTCCACCCAGTACCATAGGCTGCTTGCATTTCACTTTCTGATGCAGAACAGGTTGTGCCTGAAGATGCACAGTCTCCCCCAACTCACCACTGGGTTTGTCGTCTTCCCTGGTGTGAGAAGTAGGAGTGGTCAGTTACTGCATTTCATCCTCTAGGACATTTATCCACACTTCCACCAACTCTGCTTTCCACTTCAAATCTTGATCAGTTTGCAGTATAGTGAAGAGTAGCCTGGCTCTGGTAAGCAGAAAAGTGGCCACTGGGAACCACATACTCAAGGATAGCGACATTTCCTCCCCTTCCCTCTCTGTTGCATACTTCAAGGCCGCACTGTGTCATGGAATGCCTAGTTTATGCTGACTTGCAGTATAGTGAGCAGCAACCAGATCCCGGTCATAAGGAAAGTGGCCATAGGGCACAACATGTTCAAGAGTAGCCATATTTCCTCCTCCTCCCAAGGGCTTTTGGTTGCTGTACCTGCTCAGAATCCTGCTGCAGACTATACCAATTGTAGAGCTAGGGTTGGGTCTACATCTCACAGACCTCTTGAGCCTGTTGTCCAGACTGGGTCAGAAACCCTTCACACACAGGTCTATGAGATAGGTAACAGGAAAAAGGTCGTGGGAGCCATGAGTGAAGAAGTAACAGGTTTTATTTCTAGACATGAGCTCTGCTGACCAGCAGTTCAGAGCTGCTGCCTCACACACATCGAAGAATACACAAGAACAGCAACAAGCTAAAAATACACGGGCATGTGTGTGCACTAACTCCATCTGCACCAACTTGTTTACAAAGAATGTGCTGCACCACACCTCGCTGGACCTGAGGTGAGGGGGCCTGAATAACCTACTCTATTTTCCTCACACTTCCCCAACCCCAATCTGCTTCATTCTTTTGAATGTCACTTGTCTCAGTATTTTACACTACTATAATCAGGCTTATTTTGGAGTTAACTTTTGAATTCTCTTTTTTGCCTCCAATTCCCACATTCAACTCATCAATAAATCCTGTTGACTCCACTTTCAAGATATATGGGAAAAAATACCACTTTCCAACTTCTCTATGGCCACTACCCTACACCATATCATCATCATCTCTCAGGTGAGCTATTCACAATAACCTTCAAATTGGTCTCTCTTCTTCCAGACTTGCCACCCTATACTCTAATCTCAATATTGCAGATAGAGTGATCCTTTTAAATATCAATCAGATCGTGTCTGGTCTCCACTCTCAATCCCAATGCTGGTGCTGTCTTATCACATTTGGAGTGAAAGCCCCAGTCCTTACCATTGTCTTAAGGTGCTACATCTTCACACACTGGCTATTTCCCCCTCACTCCTTCTGCTCCACCACACTGGTGCTCCTGGTTGTGTCTTTGGTAGTACTCTGATTGCTATTTCAGGGCATTTGCACCTGCTATTTCTTCTTACTTGCATACTCTCCCTCCCAGACCTTCACATGGCTTGTAACCTCATTTTATCCAGATGTCAGTTGAATGATTTCTCCTCAGGAGGTCTTCCTAACTTTAAGAATTCCAGGTTGTAAAATTGGAGAGCCCATTGACAAAGATGACAAATATGGGAAGAAGTAAAAGGATTTAGGCTATAACCTTATATAATTATTTTCTAACATCCTGAGAATCCAACGCTAAAGGTGTGAGAAAAATAAAATTCAGGGAAATGTCAAAATAAAATAAAATGATTTATGTGAAGACTTTGGGACAATGCCTGGCATATAGGAAGCATAGGGTTTATTAGTTTGATACCAGGTAGATCTTCACAATAACAATTTAGAAGTGAATAGGCATGTTCCATACTCTTTATTATCTCCCTTTGAGAAGTTTGAAAATGTATTACAAATTTGACATGATCCTTGATATATTTTCTAAGCTATCACCCAAACAAAAATCTCAAAAGTAATTTTATAGTTTTAAACCATTGTTATTTACATTTTTCTTCCCAGGGTCTTGTCTCATCCTTGGGAAATCAATAGCAAGAAGCAAATACTTCAGGAAGCAGTAAGTCAATGACAGCCTCCACTTCTGTTCTGCAAAATGTATAGTGCTCTAGAGGCACTCAAACATAAAATGAAGTCTTTATGTTTCTCAAGCCTAAAAGTATTTTAAGTTTTTAAGTATGATAATCCAACTGGGTTGCCAATGTATGATGTTTTCTCTTAATAATAACAACAAGTTTTCACCCTCGTGCAGACCAGCAGCCAAAAAAATAAATCCAGTACAAAATATATGTACCGAACAACTTGAATATGCATAATAATGAGACAAATTCCTGTGAGCCAATTCCAATTTCAGAGAGTGAAGAGGTGTCTGTGCACTCCTTCCAGTCATCCTGTTCCCTGCCCTCCTGTGTCCTGCCCTCCCACTCCCTGGAGGTAAACAATACCCTGTGTATTAGTCTGTTTGTATGTTGTTATAACAGAATACCTGAAATAGAATAATTTGTAAAGGAAAGAGGTTTATTTGGCTCACGACATGCTCACGATAATTATTCATTTCCTGCCTGGAAACATCTAGGCTGTGAGTCCCAGTATGTCTGACACCATGGCAGTATTGCTGTTATGTATTCCCAATCACCGCATCCCCACCAAGTAGCTCAAAATAAGGTCCTGGTACCAAAAAGGCTCTCAGTTAACTTTCTCCCAAGGAGGACTTCTGGGTTTCATGGGAGGGTCCAAAGGAGTCCTCCACTGAGCACCGCTGCAGGCTGAGAGGACAGAGAGACTGCCCTGTGAGCGACAGGGCAGAGGCACCAAAAAGAGGAAGGCTGTGATGCAGCCCTGCCAGGGCCTCTGGGAGCCCAGCAGCGCCACTGCACTGGGTGAGCCCGGGCGTCTGTTGTGCCTTCTGCTTCTTGCTTACTCCTTTCCCTGCCACCTGTCGACCTGCTTCCATGTCCCTGGTGGGTGCAGCACCCTGGAACCTCCATGCCCATGGCTGCTAGCCTGTGGGAGCCCTCTTTTGCCACCTGATGGAGTTTGGATGCATTGTCCCCTCCAAAACTCATGTGGAAATCTGATCCCCAATGTGGCAGTTGATTGAGTCATGGGGGCGGATCCCTCATGAATGGATTAATGCTCTCCTTGGGGGAGGAGGGATTAATGAGTGAGTTCTCACTCTTTTAGTTCCTGTGAGAGCTGCTTGTTTAAAAGACACTGTCACCTCCTCTCTCTCTCTCTCTCTCTCTCTCTCTTGCTTTCTCTCACCATGTGATCTGCTTGTACCAGCCAGCTGCCTGCTGCTTTCCACCATGAGTAGAATCAGCCTGAGGCCCACGCCAGATGCAGCTGTCCCAGAATCATAAGCCAAATAAACCTCTTTTCCTTATAAATTACCCAGTCTCAGCTTTTTCTGCCTGGAGCTACAACAGGGACGATGAGGGCATGCATGGGACCTGCGAAGATGCTTCTTTGTGCAAGAGGTGCCTTCTGGTGTGGGGTAAGGAGCCGGCATTGGGCGGGTGGGGCTATGTGGGAGGCAGGTCTGTGATTAAGGAATACTCCTGGACCCTAAAAGGGATGCTGTCCCCAGTTCGAGGGATTGTCATTTCACACCTGTGAAATGCACAGGGCGGGAGGCCAGTTTATCTCAAAATTTCTGAGCTCTTGCTGCATGCCAGGCACAGTGCAAACTGGGCTACTGTGAATGGGATTATGGCGCTGACCAGGCAGATGTGGTCTTGGCCTCCTTGGAGCTAAAGTCTTACTGGAAAGATTGGCATGAAGCCAGTAACTACAATCTTGATGGGTAATGAGGAGACGTGTAGGTTCTCCCTCTTTTGTAGGTTACACTCTATTGGGGATTGTCATGATTACCACTCTGCACCTGGAACTGAGGCCAACGGGGGGGAAATTACCTGTCCAGGGTCACATAGTGTTTGTTTGCAAAGCCAGTAGTACACCGAGTCTCCACTATAGGGGTGTGGTAGCAGGGGTGGGGGGGTTGCCAGACAGGTATGTGTCAGAGAAAGAGAAGACATGGGGCTTGAGTGTCCTGCATTCATTCACTCAATTCAACCAAAATTACTGAGAGCTTATTTGGTGCCAGGACCTTATTTTGAGCTGGTTGGTGGAGATGCAGTGATTGGGAATACATGACGAGCAATACTGTCATGCTGTCGAACATACTAGGACTCACAGCCTAGATGTTTCCAGGTAGGAAATGAATAATTATCCATGAAATACAGAATTACAATTTTTTGTTGAGCCCTGAGAAGTACAGGATGCCATTAGATTTTGTAATTTAGACAGGAATACTTACACCGAGAACAAAAGGCTTAAAAAAAATAGGGTGTAAAAGAGTGTTCTGGCAGAGTAAGGGAGGAGTATGGACTGTTAGAGGAACTGAAAGAATACCCTTGAGGCTGAAGAAGTAGACCAGCACCGCATAGGGATTGTGGAGTGGGGAGAACCAACTTTGCGTTCAGCCTTGCACTTTGTGTAGGTTCTTGGAGACTAAGCATAGCAATTCAGGGCATGAACTCTGGAGCCGGACTGTCACACTGAACTCTGCACTTACCAGCTGTGTAAACTTGGATAAGTTACTAAACCACTCTGTGCCTCAGTTTCCTGATCTGTAAAATGATAATACCCATTTCATTGGTGGTTGTGAAGATTATGTGATATTTAGTATTAGTAGAGTACTTAGAGCAGTGTCTGACATGTAGTGGTGATTAGTGGTGGTTAATTAAATAAATAGATAAATACATAAGTAAAGTGGCTGAATTACTTGTCCTTTCCTTATTTTAATTCTTATTTTAGTTTTCCAGCTGGAATATGCCTGCTTGTAAGAAATGTTTAAAGTCATGTTAAGGGTTAACAGCACTGACAGCTAAATGCAGTTTTTGAGCTCTGTGACTCTGTGGCTTGCGAGACTGTCAGCCCTTAGTCTTTTTGTGTGAGAGACTTAGGTAAAACCACAGCCTGCCAGCAATTTCCTGTGTAGGCGAGAGACTGACTTGATTTTTAGCTTGTGCTAATAATGCCCCCTACCGTGAGCCACCGACCCAGTTAACCACGTGTTAAAGACTCCTGATTTGGGTAACTCTGCCTGAATATGCCAGCAATTTCCTGTGTAGGCGAGAGACTGACTTGATTTTTAGCTTGTGCTAATAATGCCCCCTACCCTGAGCCACCGACCCAGTTAACCACGTGTTAAAGACTCCTGATTTGGGTAACTCTGCCTGAATACAGACAGAGCCAATCAGAATGCTTGCGTGTTTGCTTGCTCAGAAAATATATGGCCAGTTCCCCCTGCACTCAGGGCTCAGGTTTTGGAATGTTAGTTCCACTGAGACCCGCTGGTATAATAAATCATCTGACTTCTCCGTCTCTCAAAGTGACTGTGTTTCCTTTGGCGACTCCTTCCATAACATAAGTAGTAAAAGCCTGGAGGCAGTCCCTGGTGAAATTTGTGAATTTAAGTGGATTCCACTTGGCTTTATTTCTTCTCCAGCTTTCAGTTGCTATTGACCACATCTATAGCACTGTTGAATTAGAAATGATTTTTCTCATATTGACTGCTCTTTGATAAGAGAATCTAAGTGCTGTGAAAATTATCAGAGAGATAAAATTCTTCTCATTTGCACATTAGGGTTAGATTTATTTACTATTCGTTGGTAGTATTTTTTGCAAATTTTCTCACTTAAAAAAAGAAATTATAAAAGTTCTGACGCACAGAAGAGTACAGAGAAATAGTATAACTAGAGCATGCCTTTCCTTGACACACTGTTGGATAGTTTTTATAACTTCAGGTCTCTCTGTCACACTTTCCAGTGCCCTCTGGGCCTACATCTAAACATTGTAGGGGAAGGTTGGGTTTGGAACTGCAAAGAATATAACACAGTAGTTCCTAGCCTGGACTGCATATCAGCAGTCTGTGGGGCTTTTGAAATAAAAATATAGACATTCAGGTCTTACTGTAGACCCATGGATCAGAATCTTCTGAGATAACTCCTGGGTTATAAAGATAACACGAGTTTGCCATCTTAATGGACTTCAACAAAGCTTTTTTTTGCACTGGGTTTTCCCTCATCTGAAGAAACATGCAAAGAGATTGTGAGAATTCATAAGAAAGCATTTTAAAATATTTTGCAGGACTCAGTGTCTTTTAGCTTCTGTGACATTGTGAGTTACATCTTCACTATAACAT
>NW_007737105.1:17042-21101 GCF_000696425.1 Galeopterus variegatus
CCCAGAGGGTTATTGTGAAGATTAGATGTGGAATGTTTCCAAGAGTGCTTGGCACATAGTAGGTGTTCAAAATTGGTAGTTATTGTCATCATCACCACACCCATCATCATCGAACTTATCCTTGTCAGGATGGACTTGTGCTATCAGTTAGAACTTCTCCAGCTGAATGTATTAGGTTAATACTTAGTAATTGCATTTGATTCAACAGCTACCGATTGAGCGCCTGTCGTGGTAGCTAACCCGCCCACGCTTCTCTCCTCTCCTTCTTATGCCTATCACGCTATGCCTAAGTCAGTTCCCCACCCACTCTTTTGTTTACCTCTGATCCAACCCTCACCATGTCCTCTGAAATTACCCCTCCACCGTCAGCAGCCTCTTCTATTTCCTCAACCTCTCCTTGGCCGCTCCTTTCCTCCCTTTGTCTTAGTTCTGACCCTTCCATGAGGATAACCTTTTCTTGACACTCTCAAGTGGTGCCTCTATCTTCTCATCCCCTGCATACCTCAAGATTAGGGGTTTGAGATCTGCATCCTCCCAGCTGTTCTTCCCTCACCCATTTCTTTGTGAGACATCTCTTTGAGAGCCAGAGCTCTCCTCCCCATTGCCACTGTCTACATTCTACTGGTTACTCATTGAGTTCATTGAAGACTTGGGTCCTGGCCCACAGCCTTCCTCTCCACCTCAATTCTTGACACGTCCTAGGTGGCCTCAGTGTCCATGTGGAGGACGCAGCCTACACACGGGGTACTCATTTTCTTGATCACCTCTTCTTCAGTCATTATCCCTTCTCATCTGCCTCTACCACCTGTTCCTGCCACAGTGCCCTGGATTTCCATCCCAATGCTGCACTGCCTCATACGTGAGCACTGCAGCCCTCTCCTACCCTGATCTCTTCTTTCTTTGTTGCTTGATCAGTTATTCAGCTTTACCTGTGATGCTCAGGACCTGCATGGATTTCCATATCCTTTAGACACTCCCTCTCTGCTATTACCTCTCAATTGAGCTTAGGATTCAGAATCCACCATTCAGTAATTTTCTTGGCAGTGCCTTTATCTCCCTTGCCCTTTGGTCCTAGAAGATCCAAAACCCTGAATGAACCAAGCTATTCATATTCTCCCTGAATGCTAGTTGTAGAAATCTCACTATAGGACAGCTTGGTACTACTGTGAATTCATGTCAACCAACCTCACCTGTGTCCTTAACAGACCCTGACCATTCTAGTATGTTTCTCTGCTCAATTCCCTCTCCCATTCTCCAGAATACTTAATTCAGACACTTTCTATTTTCTTCAAACTTCTAATTTTAACTCATTCTCAACATAACGTCACCCATTGCTTAACACAGAACTGCATTTACTACATTAACTGCATTGACTTCCCACCAAGAAACTTCATTATCTTTACTGCTGTTACAGTAGTCAGTGTCCTCTTGTAAAGACTAGCAAAAACCTACCTGTTGTTGAATAAGTTGGGTTTATTACTTGTTGCAAGGAGGGAAAACTCATACCGTGGGTAACGCTGGCGCTTATCTGTAAGAGGGTGTTAGAAAGAACTTCTAGGATTTGGGCTTTGGCTGGGTAATTTGGAGGATCCAAAGGAAGTAGGAATCTGTTTTGGATTGAGAGCTGATGGGGTTGGTGACAATTCTATGATTGGGTAGCCCAATCAATCTTTTCTAGAAGGAAGTTTGGCTAGATGAGGGCTAAAGCTGTCATTTTTAAAGAAGCCACAGTCACTCATATCAGCTGGAAGAGAGGGATGTTGGTATTGTGGGGGGGGGGGCACAGTGACCTTGTTTTTGTCTGTGCTTCGATGAGATGATGAAGTTGTTTTGTGTCACTTCAATACTGCTGCAGAGTGCCCTTGTGTTGGTGCTCTGTGAGATTGTTGTGTCCAACAGGAGAATAACACGGCCTCCCTGTGGGCACCAGGCCAACTTCCAACAACATTAAGTCCTGGCTCACGGTGCCAGGTCAGCTCTTAGCTGTCAGTGCTGCATTTCTGCTTTTCACAGTGGACGAGGTAAGTCTTAAAAAGATACACAGGTGTTTGCCAGGCTGAAGAAAATAACGTGAGCAGAAGTATAGAGATGGAAACAGAATGGTATGTTAGGGAACTTGACCTAGGGTAGAGGGTGGGAGCAGGAGAGAATTCTGGAGAGGTCAGAGACTGAATTGTGGAAGGTCCCAAGGAGTGTGGGTTTTATCCTGAGAGACCTTAAGTGGGGGAACCGACATGATTTGGGTTTATATTTAGAAAAATTCTCAGCAGTTATGCAGGAGATGGGTCGGTGGTAAAGGGAAAGTCTTGTCGCTTTTGCCACAGCCACTGCTTAGGCTCTCCTTCTAACCTGATCTATGGCAATATGCCTTACTGATCTGCCTGCTGGCCAGGGGGATTTTTCAGAATCACAAATCCTATCCTGTCATGTACTTAAAACCTTTCTATTCTCCATCAGCTACCAGGTGAAAACCGACACCTCATTGCATGGTATACTACTGCACCTTTCCGTGATCTGGTCACTCTAGCCTGGATATCTGACTGCCACTGCAAATCTCCACTTGGATGTCTCAGAATTATCTCAAATTCACTATTTCCAAAATCGTGCTCCCCCCTGTCAGTAAATGTTTCTTGAATGAAGAAGTTGGTGAACAGATCAGTGTTTCCCTCAAGAGGAATAGGAGGTGATTTCTGGCAGTACACAAACAGAATGTAGACAGATGTTTTACATTTTAAGAGTTAGGTGTTTATTACAGTGTTCAGTTAGAAGCACATTAGGTAGCATATCAGACCTGAATATTAAAGAAAAAAAGTGAGTTGGCATGTGAAATTGAATAGGAGATATGCGAATGTCATGGAAATTGAAAGCAGTAGTGGATTGAGTGAAGACTGGGAAAATTTTTGAGATCTTTTCAAATCTGAGATTTTTGATTCTTTCAACCTGGGTTTTAAATATGAAATTTTGTCTGGGTTTTGCAAGCAGAGGCCTGTAGGGGATGTTTGACAGGCAGACCGAGATGCACAATGTCATGGATGCTAAGGAGACACCTGCTTTTAACGTTTTGGTGTCCACTCTGGACAGTCTGTGTGTGTATATGTATTTTTTCTAGCAAAATTGGAAATATCCTGTACATGCAATTTTGGAGCCAGCTTTGTTCACCTGATCCTGTAACTCCATGGTCAGTGATCTTGTAGAGAAATCTTGTGCCCATTCTTGATTAATTTCACAGGACAAAATCCTAGAAGTGGGATCATTTGGTCATTGTGTATGTGTGTGTTTCAGATGTTTTATGTCTTACCCGATGCAACAGTGCCTGGCAGCACGACTGTGCCAGTTTATGGTTCCAGCAGTGGTGCTCGAGTTCCCTCTTCCTCATCCCTCTCCAAAGTCAAGTTCTATTAAATAATAGTTTTGTGGCCAATTTGATAGGAGAAATATTGCTCTCTATTTTTCCTTTCATTTTGCATTTTTTTTTTGATATTTGATAAGGCTGAGGTTTTATGTGAGCTTTTTCTGTGCTCATTGATCAGTTGTTTCTTCTTTTGTGACTGCCCCCAAATTTATCTTTTGTTTATTTTTTTCTTTTGGGACTTTAGGTGATTTTTTCTTATTAATTTATAAGAGTTCTTTATATTGCAAGGATATTAGTATTTCATGACATGTTACAGGTATTTTTCCTAGTAATACTTGCCTTTTATGTTTATTTATGATAGTCTAACTTACCATTTGTCTCCTTGTGAAGGCAGCACGTACTATATTTGATCGATTCTGTGGCACTCGTGTTCTTCCACTTTAACTTCGAAATCAGGTGTGATTTATTATCCACGTGTCCTGTGGTTGCTGTCAGTCATGCTACAATTGTCATCACTTGTGCTCCTGGTTTCCTCTGTTTCTTACTCTTCTCAGCCCTCCTGCCTAACTTTTCGCTCCTGGAGCGCTCAAGTCCATTTCCACCCCAGAGTGATTCTATCTGCTGCTCCTCCTGTCTGGACTGCCTTTTGTACAGCTGACTTTCTCCCAGGGGTCACCCCACCCTCTTGTTCCTACAAAGCTTTGCCT
>NW_007737105.1:22884-23259 GCF_000696425.1 Galeopterus variegatus
AGCCTTGAACTACAAACCTGGATCCTATTTCCTCTAAAAAGAGAAGTAGACAGGGGTGGATGATAGAATATAGGAAGGGGGTTTGGGAAATTAAGAGTTCTTGACTGCTGGTCTCTCATATCTTCAAGAGGATTGAAGGCGTGATCATGGCTTCAGGAAAAAGATCAAGGTTTGGAGTGGCCCTTGATGAAGTGGACAAGGGAGTAGATCATGAACATTTTGTAGGATTTTGAGTAGATAACTGCTTCAATGATGATCAATAGGAGCTAAATGGTTTAGAGTACATCCATACAGTGAACTTATGCTTTTAAAGAGTCAGATGTAGTCACTTATACTTGTACAGATCTCCAACACATCAGAGAATAATAATACATA
>NW_007737105.1:25292-26504 GCF_000696425.1 Galeopterus variegatus
TTACCAGTGCTGCATGTTTGCAAAATTGTCAATAAAGTCTGACATTTCTGACTCAATGTGTGTACTTCAATGTCTTTTTCTCAAATGAGATGTGATAAATTCTGAACAGTTTCTCTAGACATACCCTGAGCACTTCTTTCAAGTCTAGTGGACAATTTTTTATTTTCACCCTGCAGTTTAATGAGGGCTACTTCTTTGGCAACAATTATATCCATTATTTGGCAACACTCTCTTTTTAGATAGCTGTTTTCCCTAGCCTTCTCATCCCAGACAGCTAACATCTGTTTCCTTTCCAATGTACATGCTTGCAGTTGCTGATGAAGGTACATAATATACCGGTTGTCAGAAGCTGAAGGTGTTCTGGTGTGAACACCCTGCACCTTCAAGTCTTTCTTCTGGACAATCTGAGTTAGTTTACAAACCTCATCTTTGGACAGCTGATCAATCAGGTTAGTTAGAGGCATTTTCTTTCCATTTAGAAGTTTGATCTTCAATTCTTGTTCTTTTATTCCTTTTCCTAACCTTTCAGTTTTGGATTTAGCTAAACCATGCTTTTCACTTCCATTTACTATATTAAGACATTGATCTTTTCTGACTTTCAAAACATTGAAGTCTGTTTGCATGTCTTGTCTTTTCTCATGCAGCTGAGTTTTGATTTGTTCTGTTGTGTTNAGACTTACTCTCCTGAAGACATTCTGCTGACTTGGAAAAATGGGATGATTCGGTGGACAGCTGCAGTAAAATATTGAGCTGTCCCAGGAGACTGTTGTCAGTACCACAAAGCTGCTCTGTGCTGTACTGAATACGTGCTAATTCCTGCCCCAGCATTTTCATTTTGCTTTCATATCCTTCATAGTTTTGACTTCGGTCCGTGTAGTTCATCTGTAGTTTAGAATTATTGTTACTGCCAACTAAAACCTGTACCTGAAGTTGCAGAATCTCTTTTTGAAGGCGACAGCCTCATGCTGCGTATGTGTTACGACTGTCCCTACCTGCTGTTTCCACGCTTCCATTTTCTTCACTTGCTCTTTTAACTTATCGCGTTCGTGTAGAAGCTCCCCAAATTGTTTACTATGAATACCTCCAATCTCTTTACCAGTGCTGCATGTTTGCAAAATTGTCAATAAAGTCTGACATTTCTGACTCAATGCGTCTATTTCAATGTCTTTTTCTCGAATCAGATGTGATAAATTCTGAACAGTTTCTCTAGAC
>NW_007737105.1:28197-29563 GCF_000696425.1 Galeopterus variegatus
AGCTGCATCTCATGCTGGTTTTGATTTTCAGTTATCTTTTGATGTTTTATTCCCTCCTCAGAATTACCTTTGATTTCATTCAGTTGAGCTGTCTCAGATTCTAGTTCTGTCTTTGTGTCCAGTTTTAGGTGCAGCCACATGTGCAGCTTGACTCTGTCTCTCCCTGAGTTGTTCCAGTCCTTTCACATGATGTTTTTCGTTCGAGGATGCTAGACTTCTGTCTTTTTCGTTTATGGTTTGCTGTAAAATTTTATTTTTTGTGAAGACTTGAGTATATTTACCTAATTCTTCCAGAAGCTCTGAACTTTCTTTAAGTTTTTCAATGAAAATTTCATTCTCTTTTATAAGTCATGTCAATTGCTTTTGCTGTCCTGAAGGAGATGGCAAAATTCCCTCAGTTTCTTTATGGTCAGCATGCATCTCTTCAATATTCTTTTTGAGTTCTGCTAGTTCAAGGTCATTGTCTTGACTGAGTGTAACTGAGCACTCCTGTTCCAGCTGTACAGCAGAACTATCCAGATTGGAAACGTTGGACAGTTCTGTGATGGTTTTTGCTCACACTTTGTAGTGCGTTCATCTGTTTCTCCTAACTCAGCTCTCAGCATTTCCTTTTCAGTCATATTAATTCCTTCCTCCTTTCCCTTGAACTCACATCTTAAATGATTTAATTCTGAATTTGAATTCATGCATCTTGTAGCTGTATTTTTAATGGCTTCATTGTTCAGTTTTAAAAGTGATCATTGAAGTTCTTCCTTTTCTTGACACAGTAATGAATTCTCTTTTTCTAAAACTTGGACTTGTTTTTTAAGTTTCAGATTGTCTTCAGTGAGATTGTTATGCTGGCTCGAGCTACTCGATCTTCTTATTTCATTTTCAGCATCAGACAGTGCTTGTAGTCTGAACACCTCCTCTCCCGTTATTGTGCTCTGTGGAATAACTCTTTCTTCTTCTGCCCCAGTATCACTTTGCTTCATGACATGGGCCCGTATGTGTTCTCTAATTTAGTGAGGAGGAAGCCAGAGATCAAAGAGGTCATAGAGCTAGTAAATGACAGAGCTGTGGATCCAGGCCCAAGTTTGATTCTGAACCAGCTGTAAATCCCGAACATAGAGATCCGATGTCCCAGTCCAGGAGTGGAGAAATCACTGCCTCACAAGAGAACCATCCATAACCAGCAGCATGAATTCTCATGCTGAGTCAAAATCCCTCTCTACCTGGTGATCCTGAAACAGTCTTCTGATGCCACATTGACTAATTATTGTGTCTCTTTCATGAGACAACCCTACCTGTATTTGACAATCTTACTTTGCCAGCAGTAGCATTCTACATCTGTCACCTACTACTGTTCTACATCTACATGTAGATG
>NW_007737105.1:32866-35094 GCF_000696425.1 Galeopterus variegatus
CCTGTTTCTCTCCACTTCACTCAACTTTGCTGTAACAGGAAAACATGCATCCCAAAATAAGACTCACCCTTAATACATGTGATGCTTTCTGCTGTTGGGTATTTTATTCTATTTTATCAACCCAACTGCTGGTGAAAACCCACTACACTGATTTCCTGACCCTCTCTAATAGGTCTCAAGCTACTGTTTGAAAACTGCGCATGTCCCACTTCCAGCGTGCCTTTCCTCCTCTGCACCTCCACGCTGGCTGCTGCCCCTAGTCTGGGCTCCCCACACCTTCTTCCCTGCACAGCTACAGTGGCCTCCTAGCTTTTATCCTTGACTCTTTCTTGCTTCTTGCAAATCTATTCTTCATGCCAAGACCAAGGTAATTTGAAAAATACATGTTTGACTGTATTAGTCCCCTGATTTAAAATCCTTAAAATACCCACTTGCTGTAGCGCTTGGTACGTGGAAGATGGTCAGTAAATGTGTGAGTGAAGAAATAATTACAAAGACTATTGTGTGTTTTCCCCAGGATGAAGATCTTTTCCCATGTAAATATTTTGAACTTGACTTTCCAATGGGTCATGACAAAGCCGCTCAACATCAAATAGGTTTGGCTTTGGCTGGACAAGAAGAGCCGGGTAGAACTCAGAGCCAGCTCTCAGCAGATGGCAGGTCTGAGTGCAAGAGACTTTATTTTAGGGTACTGCTTTCCTTTGGCCCCTCCCCACTTTCTTTCTTGCCCCGGGACCCTCATTCCAGTATGTTGTGCAGTCTTCAAAATGCAACATACCATTCCTTGGGACTCTTGTATCCATTATTGTAATTTCTCTGAACATTTACAAGACGACCTATCACAATTTAATAATGTGCATTTTTATGTGTATTCTGTTCACTACTTTATCTCCAGGACATAGAAAGTTATCTGGGCCAGAATAAATGTGCAATAAATATTTGTTTGTCTGAATGAATGGAAGACTACAAGTAGTCATTCTATTTGAGACATTAGAGGGGCCATTCTGAGTCCAGAAGTCAAGGAATTTGCACTTAGAGGCTGTGGGAAGAACCAGCAAAAGTGACTGCCAGCCTTGTGTCCTCTTTGGTGGTTGCTGTTGGCTCTGAGCAGGCCTCCACCATGCCCAGTGCTGTCAGAAAAGCTGCAGTGCTTGCCAAAGTCCCCCTGGAGTAACTTGAGTCATTATCACTTGGTCCCGAGGACTCCCCACCACCCCCACCAGCATCCTGTTGTAAGACGGACAAAGGTTGCAGCTGACCATGAAACTTGTCAGTCCACTTCAGCGGACCTCCCATGGCTTGGCCTGGTGTGGGGACCCAGGGTAGCCAACCAGAGCTGACACAGGAGGATGGCTTTCATGAGATTGTTGGAAAGCCAGCTGGCATCCAGCTCTGGGTCAGGGAGTGTCAGAGGAAGGAGTGTGGGCCTGCAGGGGTCTCTGGTGAGGAAAGGTGGTGATGGGGATGTGACCGTGAAGACTGGTTATAAAGAGTCTTGATTTCATGAGTCATGCCCACGTTGTACTTTAGCAGGAAAAGGAGAAGGACATGTAATTGTGTGGCTCCGGAGAGCTCTTTTTTTCACTTTGGACACCTCTTCACCTCTAACTTCTGGGTCATTCTGCTCTGTGAAACAAAGTGTTGATTGAATTCCTATTGGGTCAGTTACAAATGCTTTTTACCTGCACAAAAGAGGAAACATGACTTGTACAGTAAAGACATTTTCTCTCACATAACTAAATGTCTGCAGTTCATGGACATAGAAGTCAACAGTGCTATCTGCACGCACCCAGGCTTCTTCTGCTTTTCTGTTCTGCTGTCTTCTTATCTTCATGCCACTTGCCTCACACTCACAAAGTGGCTGCCACCTCGGGAACGTCGCTGCCCCTGCCACCACCCCACCAATGACCATTTCCTCACTCTGCGGTATGGCCCTTATCCCTGCCCGGCCCACCTTCTCTACCATGGCTCCACTATGTCTCCCAGTCACTCTCTGAAAGTACCTTATTAGTTTGCTTATTTGCTTATCCTCTGTTTTCCCAGCAACGTGTGAGCCCATGAGAACCAGGACCTTGCCTGTCGGGTCTGCTGGTGGACTCCCAGTGCCTAGAACAGCAGTTCCTGCCTCACAGTAGGGCTTCCAAAGTATTAGTTGAACGGGTGAATGAATTTGGTGAATGAATGAACAAATGGGCTTTTTGATAAGACCTTGATCCTGCTCATCTGCC
>NW_007737105.1:35857-38178 GCF_000696425.1 Galeopterus variegatus
GACTTCCTGGAAGAGGGTACTTGAGTTGGGACTGATGAGATTAGGAAAGGCAGTGCATTGGTGGCAGAAAATTCCATATAGCATAAAGGATTCGAAACCCAGGGCCCAGAGCAGGGATATCACAGGTATAGCCTTAACTTTAGTTCTGTCCCAAATGCTTTGATCTTGTGCCATTTGACCTCAGCTCTTTAAAAATCAATTCAAGGTTTTATTCATCCTTAAATTCTATAAAGCTGCAAATAAAACCGTCACAGGATGCTTTTGCTAAGCACGTTCTGGGCTCATGTGTCACTGAAAACCGTGCTCTTTTGCATACCAAGCAGAACTTTCTCTGTCCCAGAAAATAAGCACTAGGATTTCTCTTACTTCTTATTGCTCTAATGGCCTCCACAGTGAGGCAGAGCAAACATTTCTCCTCCTGATTTGCATTATGCAAAACTTTAATCTCCCTAAGTTTCCTGAAGCCCTGTGAATGATTCACAGCCTTCTGCTGCCAGGAAGTACCCTGCCTGATCTGCCAGTCCATATCAGTTAGATTTATTGGGGGTAAATAAAGGAGCCTTGATACTGTAAACTGTTGGGAGATAATGACCCCTAAGTGTGGATATCTGCAAAGTTTGCCTCTTAGGAAAAAAGCTGTAGGGCTGCTGATCACACACACATTGCTAGATTTATATTCTTTGTGCAATTATGAAAATGAAGATAGTTGATTTCTGTCTTGTACAAACTTCTGTGCTGTCTAGGGTCAGGGCTAGCTCTCCCTGAATTGGGGTAAACTGGCCTAAAGAAAGGCCATGGAAGGTGAGGCAGGAAAGAAGAATGCTCAGGGTTGTAGCAAGAGCCTAGTATGGAAGATCTGGCTTTTTGAAGCCCAGCTTATCCGTGTTCATTGTTTTGTGACTAGGGTGACTTAACCCTTCCGGGCTTCAGTTTCCTCACTTGTCAGTGTGGATAACAAAACCTATCAAAGCAGGTGGTTGAGGGTTCAATGCAGTCCTGGATGGAATCTTTGTTGGGCACCTTCTGTGTGCCAGGCCCTGGCCTGTGCCCTGGGGAAATAGTAGCGACCAAAATGAATGAGGCCCCTGACCTTGGGATGCTGAGAGAGAACAGGTCAGGGAAGAAAGCTGTTGACCAGTAAGCCCAGACAACAATAAGGCTGTGACGGTGACTGGGGAGAGGGACAGTAGCATTAGCTAGCTAACACAGTCAGACCCAACACTGGGAGAGTGAGTGTGGGTGAGCACAGCCCTCTCACACACAGAGCCAGGTGGGTAGAGCCAGTGAGAGCCGTAAATGCACGCACACCTGGCAACCATAAGTCCATGCAGTTGGCAGCCGTGGGTGTGCTGGCTGCTGATGTTGGGTGTCAGGACTGAATGCAGCCAGATAGATGCATATTTATTAACAGCTGAATTATTATTGTTACTAATTCTGTTATTGTTTTCATTTCTATTACCACATTAAAGACGCAGAAACTGAGTCTTACCATGGAATCTATAATCTGCCAGACGTCCCTATTTGATGTCCACCCTGTCTTCCATCTCTCAACTCCTTTGCCTGGAGGTGAATAGGAACGGAATGCCTCACTCCTTTTTCCAGTTCTTCAGCTACTCTCTCTCAGCTGAACACTCACCCTCCTCTGTTCCAATTTGTGGTAAAGGGCAGTGACCCTGCAATCCACGTTTCCACTTTGCTGGAGACTCCCTGTTAGGTTTTGCCAATAGGGGTCACTAGAGGGAGACCACAAGGCTGGAGGAGGAAGAAAGGACTTGCTCCTTCCTGTCTACTTCCTGCCCCCATTTTGCTGCTTCTTCCTGTTTGTGGTTTCCCTGTCAGTCTAATCATAGCATCCCCAGACACAGCAGCATCACCCACTAGCCAGTGCTAGGTGGTTTTCAGCCCCACGTTTCAGTTCTACAATGTTTTGGTTGTTCCATCTCTGATATCTTAGTTCAGGGAGCATATCTTGTCCTAAAGGACCACAGAGTACACATTTTGGTTCTTCAAGCCATGTGCTCTCTGTTGCAACTACTCACATCTGCCCCTGTAGTATGACAGCAGCCATAGCAGTGCACGGACAAAACGGCATGGCTGTGCTCCAATAAAACTTTATTTACAAAATGTCAGCCCACTCATAGACAATACAAGTAGTTGGCCAACTCCTGCCTTAGTGTTCTCTGTTTTTATTTCAGTTCTTTAGTACACACACACACACACACACACACACACACACAAACACGTGCACGCACACACACACACACAATTTTTGATGATGTTAAAATAATTGGTTTTTGTCTCCTGACTGGACCCTACTCATA
>NW_007737105.1:39105-42857 GCF_000696425.1 Galeopterus variegatus
CCAACTCCTGCCTTAGTGTTCTCTGTTTTTATTTCAGTTCTTTAGTACACACACACACACACACAGGTGCATGCACACACACACACAATTTTTGATGATGTTAAAATAATTGGTTTTTGTCTCCTGACTGGACCCTACTCATACAAATTGGAATCATGATTATGGTTCACATTTGTCTTACTATATAAAACATTTAATGTATTTGCTACTTTTTTCTCATCAGGTCCAAGTAGCAAAGTGTCATCAGTGTAGTGGACCGGTGTAATGTTTTGTACAATCAAAAGATGATCAAGAATCTTTGAAGACTATACTGTTGCTAAAAGCAGGAGAGTTAGCACAGCCCTGTGGCAGGACTGTGGATGTGAACTGTTGGCTCTGACAGGTGAAAGCGAACTATTTCCTGTAGTCCTTATAAATTGGTCTGCAAAAAATAAAGCATCTACCAGGTCAATACCTGCATTTGCAGTATTGGGGGTTTGTTGATTTGTTCAAGCAAAGATAACATGTCTGGAATACCAGCTGCAATTGTCTTCACCACTGGAGTAGGTTTATAGTAATCCACAGGCCTTCACAGCAACATGAACAAACACAGAGAAAATTATGTTAAGTGAAATAAGCCAGGCATAGGAAGAGAAATAACACATGTCATCACTTACAAGTGGGAGCTAAAAAAAAAAAAATGGAAGGAAGGAAGAAAGATAAAACAATCACAAAATATGTTGAACTTTCAAAGGAGAGAACAGAACTGAGGTTACCAGAGGAGGGATAGGAAGAGATGGGGGAAGGAAAAGGAGTAATTTGTAAAAGGTCATAAAAATTGATTGTATTGTATAATGTTGAATATACTGACTATCCTGATTTGAGCATCACATATTGCAGATAGATTTATGTTTAATAAATGTAAAACATAAATATAAATTTACATTTATGTTTAAATAAAAATAAAGAACTTCTAAGTCAGTTTGTGGAAAAAGGAAAATCCAGTTGAATCAGAGAACTGAATATTGGATGTCTAGTATATTTTTGGGTACAACCTTTTATGCCTCTCAGGCTATCCTAAGGAACAACCAGATCTAATATTTATGACTTACCATTTCAAATAAATTATTGATTCTTTAAGGGAGAAGAGAATTCCCCATAAGCCCAACATTAGGAGTAATGAGATAATAATGCATGCAAAGTGATTACCTAATGCCTGACAAATGATAAGTGATCAAGACCGGGAAGTTTTCACATACCTGCATTTGGGAGAATCAGAAAGTGAGCATGGAGAGCATAAAGGCCAGTTCTAGTCTTCAACACCTTTGACTTAAAATTCCTTTCATAGATTTCTTTGTAGAGTTGATAAGTGTCCCGACCCACGGGATATTCAACGCAGACCCTGGAGGGGGGAGTGGGAATGGGATGGAAGCAAGAGATGCGAGAAATGGAGACAAGACAGTATTCTGATCAAGTCTCGTTTATTGGTTTGAAAGTTACAGCTTATATAGGGAAAAAGCAGGCATGCTGCAAAGGTTCTGGAATGTACAGATATGATAACATCTTGAGGAGAATTCAAAGTAAAGGTTGCTGCCCAGAATGTTTATGGTTAAACAGTTTCTGGAGAAGGATAAAAGATCACTTGCAAATTAACTTGCATAGCCAGGAGCAAGCGGTTTCTGGCACAAGCAGATTACAAGGCAACTGTCACATAAGCACGGCCACACAAAGAGAAGAGTGGGGCTGCTTGCTCCCAACAGATAAGAATAACAAGAATCCCTTAAGACTCAAAAGCTTTTGATACTCTGCTATAACAATCAGTGAAAAGCAACTTACATGCTCATCAAGGTAGTAAATATAGCATCTGCCTAGAATTTATGGACTTAATATTTGCAATTTTGACTACTCCTGAAGTGACTCCATGAATTGTAGTAACTTGTAATTTTGCTGGCACCTGGATTTTATCTTTGGTTTTGAGATTTGCTTGTAATTTTGCTGGCACCTTGATTTGGATCTTTGGTGTTGAGAGGTTGGTATTCTAGGGCTGGTATAGCTTGTAGGTGAGTTGGCCAAGTGCCCAACATCCAAAACACTATGGCCTTCTATATTTGTGGGGGTATATGCAGCAACTCTACTGAAGAGATTACAGTCAACTTTGTGTGAAAAATAGCCCTGAAAAGAAAAACAGTCGCTGGGGCCAAAGCTGGTGGTGAAGGAGTGCTAGTTCTTAGCCAGAAAGTGGCTTTGTAAGTGACTTCAGTCTTGTATTTATAGAATTGTTAATGGTCTGCAAAGTGTTAAAAGTTTTTAAGTTATATTTTACTGCATTTTATGAGGGAAGTTATATGCTAGAGTGATATTTGAAGATGTGAGGAGTCAAAGAGTTCTCAGGGCCTGTCCCTTGTGAATGGTGGCAGTGTGCTGTCATGCCATTGTGGTGTCCATTAGCTGCAATAGCATGTCACTCTCAATGGACGATTTTATAAGAAATATTACAGGAACTGTTCTATGTGTTATCTCTCAGACTACTCTGGAGACTGAGTGTTACTTATTTGGTTACAAGGACAACGGAATCATTATTAAAATTCCACTGAAATAATTAAAATGCATGCCCTCTACAAAAACTGCAGGTTATTATTAATTGACATTTCACAGAGATGCCTTTAATTGTTAGCGAATAAGTGTAAATGTATTCTTTAAGTCACTGCAACATTATGTAGCAGTTGGCACATAGTCAGAATTTTCTCTTTCCACCTGACTTATCCTTGAGTGTAATTTATGCTTGGTATTACTTTTTTTAATATTTGAGGATGCATTTGTTGAAAGCTCAATCACTTCATCTTCAAAAAGAATTATTTTTCACCCTAAATAAAGCATCAAGGATTTGGCAACAGCAATAAAATGTCCTCAAAGTATTTGTAGCATATATCAAAGTATAAAAGTAAAGAAGTAGTAATTACCCAAATTTTTCTATAAGCAAAAACACAAGTAGTTCTTCAAAGAACTGATTTTTTTCAAAAGGATACTTTTATTGATAGCTACTATTTGTTATCACTTTTTCAAAGTAATGTCTTCACAACAAAAGATTGTTTTTAATTTTACCTTATAGAATTTTTTTATCAAAATAATTTTTTAATAATTTACTTTTTACAATACCTTGTTCTTTTTATTAGATGTTTTCTTTGCAGGCCTCAAAACACAAACTCTTCTTTTCAGACAAATGTTAAATATGTACAATATTAAAAATATCTAAAACTACTGATTTTTATGCAAAATCTCTGCATTTAAATTTATTTCTCTCATTTATAAAGTTAACAGATCCTATAACATACAACGTCTTTCTACAAAGGGGATGAAACTAAAAATAGAGTAACTTTATTTATTTTTTTTTCCTTTTTGTCTTTTTTCGTGACTGGCAACGGGATCGCAACCCTCGGTGTTGCCCCCGCACCTCGCCCAGCCAGTGAGCGGGAACTAGTCTGTATGTGGGATCCGAACCCTCGGCGGGAGCGCTGCCACGCTTCCCAAGTGGCGCAGTGTAGCAGTGCGCCACCGGGCCGGCCCTAAAAATAGCGTAACTTTAAAGGACAAGGAAAATATACTACTAATAATGTAATAGGAAAGACTTCAATTTAGATCAAGCTTTCTGACAGTCAAAGCAAAAGATAAACATAACGTTACTTGTATTATTTGATATAAAGAAATATACCAATTTTTTTTTTGGTTAATATCATTTTCAATAAGAACAAGCTTTTCCAGGCACTAAAACCTAT
>NW_007737105.1:43236-47686 GCF_000696425.1 Galeopterus variegatus
AAAAAAAAAAAAAAAAAAAAAAAAAAAAAAAAAGCCCTTCCTGAATGCAATTATTAAACAATTCCACTTGACCCAAACTTCAAAAATAAGTCTAGAGTTCTAGAATATAAAATATTTTGATTTCAAACATAGTTGAGGGAACGTAACTTTTGAACAGAAAACATCAGGTTAAAGTTGCCTCAAACTTACGAAAGCACTGATGTGTAGCCACAGTAACAAGCAGCCAACCTGAACCAGTTTTTATTTAAAATTTAAAAAAAAATTTTCGTTTTCAAAGTTTCTGAAATGATTTATTTTATTTTAATTTATCGATATACAGTGTAGTTAATTTTCGTGTCCCTTAACCAATTCCTCTTTCCTCCCTTCTTCCCCCCGCCCCCCCATCAACATTTTAAATCTGTTCAAAGTCCAGTGAGCGGCCTCACCAACCAGTCCTGGACCCTGCACATGCGCATTGAGGACCCATGNCCCACATACAGACCGGTTCCCACTCACTGGCTGAGTGAGGTGCGGGAGCAGCACCGAGGGTCGTGATCCGTTGCCGGACACGAAAAAAGACAAAAAAACCGAAAAAACAAAAAAAGCCAATGTTTTGTAACAATTCTACTGTTCTAAAGAATGCTTTTTGTAAAATTCCAAATCTTTGCTATATTAACTCAGTTATTCAAAAAAGTCATGAAGTACAAACTATATACGGAGAAATGTATAGTCCCTGCTTCAAAAAACAGGCAAATATACAATCATGATATAATGTGATATATGAGTTAATAAATGAAATATTATATCTACGTGCAAGGAAGCCTTTACAGAAGAGGTAAAATATGAAAGAGGAGTTCACCATGCAAAAAAGTAGGAGAAAGCCATTCTATTTAGACCATGGAATGTGAGCTCAGAGATGAGGCACGTGGAGTATGTGTGTTTCCTAAAACTCAAAGGAAAAGTTAAAATACATGGAAGGAAGTGCTGAGAGACGAGTGCTACACTAAACTTGAATGCTTCAGTGACAGGAGCTCACTGCCTACAAGCAACGACTCTAAGACATAGGAGGGATGTATAGATTTGTGCTACCTTTTTGGTTTTGTTTCTAAATTTAATTGTCATTTAAATGAAGTTTTGAAAATAGCATTTGAGGGCCGGCCCGGTGGCGCACTGCTACAGTGTGCCGCTTGGGAGCATCGCGGCGCTCCCGCCGAGCTTTAGACCATGGAATGTGAGCTCAGAGATGAGGCACATGGAGTATGTGTGTTTCCTAGAAACTCGAAGGAAAAGTTAAAATACACAGAAGCAAGCGCTGAGAGACGAGTGCTACACTAAACTTGAATGCTGCAGTAACAGGAGCTCACTGCCTACAAGCAACGACTCTAAGACATAGGAGGGATGTATAGATTTGTGCTACCTTTTTGGTTTTGTTTCTAAATATAATTGTCATTTAAATGAAGTTTTGAAAATAGCATTTGAGATACATCACATGAAAGAAGAAATCAGGGAACTATCTTGGGGAGAGAGGAAACTTACTTCCAAAATACCCACCTGTTATGTACAGTTCAAAAATAGCACTATTCTGATTAGTTATGATTTGGTTTGAAAATAAAATCATTTGGTAACCTTTGTGTACTTTTAGCCTGGTATCAAATCCTAAGGTAAAAAGCTGGATTTACTGGTAGAAAACTGTATATACCTTTTTATGGAGTACACACATGCATAAGATATCACTATCATATACCTACAAAAATTTACAAAGAGCCTGAAATTTCTCACTGGAGATTAAGATGTTAGGATTTGAGCAAGAGTGGCTAAAAGTAACAACAACAAAATTAACAGTTATTTACAAAAACTATGTGTATAGTTTTTATGTATATAGTTCCAATTAAGACTAAGCACCTAAAAAAAAAAAAAACAAAAAAAAAAAACACCTCTTCCTAAATGCAGTTATTAAACAATTCCTCTTGACCCAAACTTCAAAAATAAGTCTACAGTTCTAGAATATAAAATATTTTTATTTCAAACATAGTTGAGGGAACGTAACTTTTAAACAGAAACCCTCAGGTTAAAGTAGCCTCAAACTTAACGAAAGCACTGATGTGTAGCCACAGTAACAAGCAGCCAACCTGAACCAGTTTTTATTTAAAATTAAAAAAAAAAATTTCGTTTTCAAAGTTACTGAAATGATTTATTTTATTTTAATTTATCGATATACAGTGTAGTTAATTTTCGTGTCCCTTAACCAATTTCTCTTTCCTCCCTTCCTTTCCTCCCTCCTCCTAGCAACATTTTATTTTATTTATTTATTTATTTTTGTGACGGGTAAGGGGATTGCAACCCTTGGCCTGGTGTCGCCCCCTCCGCGGTCAGCCCGTGAGCGCACCGGCCATCCCTATATAGGATCCGAACCCTTTTTTTGGTCTTTTTTTGTTTGTCTGTTTTTCTATCAACATTTTAAATCTATTCAATGTCCAGTGAGCGGCCTCACCAACCAGTCCTTGACCCTGCACATGCGCAGTGAAGATCCATGGGCACCCGGGTTCTCTGCGCATGCGCAGTAGCGCCCCTTCTGAGGTGCGCGTGCGAACTTGTGTTTAATCCCGTTGCTTGGTTACCTTTCTAAACCGTTTCTGCTTCCAGTTGGACTGTTGTGGCAGGAGGGTTGGTCCACCTGTGATAGTGATAATATTGGGCTCCAGAGGCAGAGAATAGCCTAGCGGGAGGAGAGGTGTCTCCGAAGCCCATGGCCTCTATAATGAGCAAGCTTTTTGGCTTCTTTAGTAAGAAGGGCGAGTTGTCCTCCAGCTTGTCCACCAGAGTGAGTGACAACACGGTGGCAGGCATCTGGCGTGAGAGAGAGACAAGCGCCAGCTCTCAGCCCGGGTATCACATCCGAGACAGAGAGCTGCGAAAGATCCACAGAGCTGCCAGCGTGGGTGACGTGGCAGAAGTGGAGAAGATCCTCCGGCGCCAAAAAAGCAGCTTGAATAAGAGAGACAAGAGGAAAAGGTAATAGGGAGTCGGGTAGAGGGGCCCGCGGGGAGGAGGCCGGGCGGATGTGAGAGAAGCCTGCACCTTCCCGGGCTCAGCCTCTCTCCTGTCATCCAGGATGCTGGGCTTTCTACTCTTGGTGCACAGTTATTTCTTTTTTGTATCTGTGATTTCTACAGTGAACAAGTGTAAAAGTTCTAGTACAAAATTATTATTAATGAAATAATCCTTGAGTAGGAACATGAATCTTGCACAGATCAATATAGTTTCTCCTTTTCCATTCATTTTTTTTTGTGTGTGTGTGTGTGGATTAGCATTTTCTGCCAACTTTTAGCGTTGTCAGAAGGGAATCTTTTTATGTGTGCGTGTAGATTATATTATGTGTACATTTAGTTACATACATGTCTTTTTATTATGTATAGATTTGTCACGTATGCAGACAACTATAGGTTAATCTTTCCATTTTACTTGTATTATGAAAATTAAAAATGGCAAATAATAAATGATTATTACTTTTTCAAAAGTATTGCTTTATTTTATGGAAGTTTTCCATAAAAATGTTGAACTCCCCAACAATATTTATCCATTTATTAATCCATTTATTCATCAACCATAACCTGGATACGTATTATGTGGCAGACATATTCTAAGATCTCTCAGAATCCTTCCATCCCTAAAGACTTCATGTATATCTGCCCAGTCTGAGCAAGTTGAGATTAAAATTGAAGTATTAGACAATAGAAGCCTTTCTGAAGGAAGGAAATTGTAAAAGATAACATTAAACTGTCTTTATGAAAATTTATAGCACTATTAAATGCTAATATTAATCACTGGAAATATCTGATTTGCATACATTCTATAAGTCTAAATATTGAAGAAGATGAGCTATACCTATTCATTTGAATCTTGAGTTTTCTTTGGCTTAAAATTTCATGAAAGTAAAAGTAAGAATTACTTTGTTTGGCTTAAAATTTCATGAAAGTTTGAATCTTGAGTTTTCTTTGGCTTAAAATTTCATGAAAGTAAAAGTAAGAATTACTTTGTTTTCAATTTTTTGTTGTTATTGCATTTAATTCAGTGCCTAGAACATGCTTATCAATATCACTAACTGAAACTACTATTACTACTATTATTACCATTATTACTAATATTATTGTTTTAAGCCTTTACGTAGCTCTTACTTATCTGACCCCTAGGTGACTTTGGATTACAATATATTATATCAGACTCGGGAAGAAATGGAGAATTCTTTTCTTAGTTCCGATGAGGAACCTCAGTATAATTTGTTGTCCATCAAAGGACTTAAATTAGCACCTTTTACTGTGTAATACCCCAGTGGGACACAAAGGCTTCCTTTTTGTCCCTTCCATTTAGTCTTGGAGGTGATTTACAGATTAGTACCCAACATGTTTATGTCTGTTAATACCTAAAATGAAGGTATTAAGTCTACACAGACCAGCATGGCATTCAATTGGTA
>NW_007737105.1:47696-56622 GCF_000696425.1 Galeopterus variegatus
AATCCTTGAGTAGGAACATGAATCTTGCACAGATCAATATAATTTCTCCTTTTCCATTCTTTTTTTTTTTTTTTTTTTTTTGTGGATTAGCATTTTCTGCCAACTTTTAGCGTTGTCAGAAGGGAATCTTTTTATGTGTGTGTGTAGATTATATTATGTGTACATTTAGTTACATACATGTCTTTTTAGTATGTATAGATTTATCATGTATGCAGACAACTATAGGTTAATCTTTCCATTTTACTTGTATAAAATTTAAAATAGCAAATATAAATGATTATTACTTTTGCAAAAGTATTGCTTTAGTTTATGAAAGTTTTCTATAAAAATGTTGAACTCCCCAACAATATTTATCCATTTATTAATCCATTTATTCATCAACCATAACCTGGATACGTATTATGTTGCAGACATATTCTAAGATCTCTCAGAATCCTTCCATCCCTAAAGACTTCATGTTTATCTGCCCAGTCTGAGCAAGTTGAGATTAAAATTGAAGTATCAGACAATAGAAGCATTTCTGAAGGAAGGAAATTGTAAAAGATAACCTTAAACTGTCCTTATGAAAATTTATAGCAGTATTAAATGCTAATATTAATCACTGGAAATATCTGATTTGCATACATTCTATAAGTGTAAATATTGAAGAAGATGAGCTATACCTATTCATTTGAATCTTGAGTTTCCTTTGGTTTAAAATTTCATGAAAGTAAAAGTAAGAATTACTTTGTTTTCAATTTTTTGTTGTTATTTCAGCCCACTTTCCTCATAGTACTTTCAAGAACTAAAATTTATTTAAAAACCATCCATATTACTAGAACTGCCATAGACCTTTGTATATACCATATTTTACTTGATGTAATGATTCACCATGGATTGTGTGATGCACCATTATTTCATATATTAATAAGAATTTTTAAAATGCTGCCGGTTATAGTTCTAAAACATTATGAATTATAAGTGGCCATCCAATATCAGAGATGTTGAAGTGTGAGAAAATGAATATCTTAGAATTATTAAAATATGGTGTTATCCCTAATCCTTAAAACATATCTTCAGAGTCGATGTAACTGTGTAATTTTACTTCATTGAAGTGTTGTCTTTGTGGTAATAATTATAGTAATAATTATAACATCTAACAGTCACTGAGCTGTTATTTGTGCTGGGAGCTGTTCTAAATACTTTACCAAGATTCTCATTAAAACATTGCAGTGGGGTCCTGTGGTTAACTCTAACCACTATTTTTCATCTCCATTTTCTTGATGAGGAAATTGAGGCTCAGAAAATCTAAGCGATAGCTAGTAAGTGACAGAATTTAAAGTAGGATTCAAACCCAGATTGAGCTGAATGCAAAGGCCATGAACTTTTTACTAAAATAGGCTGCCCTTTTCATTAATGTAGTGAGTAACAAGTGCTAATAAATATTGTGCTTTCTTTAGAAGGAAATTAAGTATTTGTTTTGAAGAGAGAGGAATAACATGCTATTTAATGTTTCCAGTTACATGAATAATTGCATATTTTCAAAGAGTACACTATAATTTCCTAAAATGTCCTCTCACTTTCATAGGACCCCACTACATTTGGCCTGTGCCAGTGGTCATCATGAAGTGGTAACTCTCCTAGTAGAGAGCAGATGCCATCTTGACCTGTATGACAGCGAAAACAGGACAGCTCTGATGAAGGTACATAATAGCTATTTCTACATGACATGGCTGTGATGTAAATAGTTAGAATAAAACTGAATTTCTGTCGTTTAAATATTAATTGGTAAAACCCACAGAATGTTTATTTTGAATTCCTCGAATTTATCATCTATTTCTTGGTGTAATACTGACAGGCTGTACAATGCGAGAAAGAGGAATGTGTAGATATCCTGCTAGAGCATGGTGCCGATCCAGACCTCACGGACTCCCACGGCAACACTGCTCTCCACCATGCTGTCTGCGGTCACAGAGTATCAATTGCAGCAAAACTGCTCTTACATCATGCAAATATGGAAGCAAGAAATAAGGTACAAGATCAGCCAGCTCTATTTTCAAAATATTTGAAATTCGTTTGCATTCACATTGACATGTGTGGGGTCAGTTTTCTATCTTTGAAAGATCAAGCAGTTGTCTAGGATTGTACTTTAAATATTGATGCTTTTAATGAAGCATGAGAGGGTACAGCTTTTTTTTTATGCATTTATGGCACATACTTATGAAAACACTGATTTTGTTAAAGGCAAACCTTTTTTTTTTTTCCAAATAATTTTTTCCACCCAGGTTGTTTTTCTGATTAGTGTAAAACAACACAGGAAAGCAAAATTTGCTTTGGAAATAGGCTTTATCCTAAAATTCAAACAAAACAAAAGCATTTTACAATAAATAGAAATCTTGTTGATGTTGATGAATTCTTATTTTATAAAAAAGTGACTTATCTCTCAGTGGCAAGAAATAAGAGGGAAAAATAAAAAGGAGAAAGGAGAGAGCAATCAGAAATATGCAGGCCAATTTGTAAATTAGGTGGTTGAGGGAAAATACCAAGAAGTTCTTTTTGTTTTCATTTTTTGGGGGGTTTTGTTTCCAGATTATATGCTTTGACAAGGTGTTCTTCAATTTGGGGGATATTAATTCTGAGTTTGGGAAAGAAAGTTAGTGAGTCGTCAACTTGCCTAGAGATCAATTTTTGGAGGACTCTGAGGAAACCATATTGGCAGTGACTGGGTGGTGATTAAGCGAGAAAGGAGGGAAGAACAAAGAATTAACTGATACGTTATCCTATTCTGGCAGAAACAGTTGCTAAGATAAGAGTCTAAACCCTGCTCTCAAATCTAGAATGTCTTGATGGAAAGGTGGAAGATAGGGATCTTAAAAATAACAAAATCACCCTGTGTCTTGAGTTTACTAGTCCTTATTGTACCCCTACCCAGGAAAATGTAGTGGAGTTTCCAGTAAGTGATTCTGTATTTTGCTCTTTCCTCTTTTTGGCCTGATCCCCAGATAATAAATAGAATTGACCATGTGGGTGAGAGATGAGACTGAAGTGATGGTCTACTGCACTGGTTCTCAGCTAGAATGAGAACTGCACTGCAATGACATAGAGAAATTTAAGATAATTTACAAGTCTAGGCCCTCCTGTGAAGATTTTTTTTTTTTTTTGGTCTTTTTCTCAGGATACGTATATTTAAAAATATTTCCCCCAAATTCTGGTACAACTCTTGGTTAAGAACCACTGAATAAGTAAGCATAATATATGAATTCCCACTGATCTTTTGGTAAAGCATGATACTTAAGAAAGGAAAGATTTTTACATGCAAATACTTGCTTTATATGCAACCATTTGGGAACACTCAGAACAAATACAAAAACTCAAGGGCTATGGAATAAATGAGAACCATAGATATGTTTAGTTTGCCTCTATAAATTGAGACAACATTTAGAATTTAGGAGTCTCATGCAGAAATCTGGATTTCTGCCTTCTCTTAAAGAATCAAATCTGGCTTACAGAGCCTGTATTACTGTGTGGTATGCTGTGCAGAGGCTGCCCCCTGTACACGAGGCATATGTTTGCTACTGTCCCCACCTAGGTACTTCATTTACTCAAGTCACCTACTTTGCCTCTGTAAGTATTTGAGTTTACAGCCCCTGTTTCATAATATATTTTGATAAAGATTTCAAGGTTTTCAAGATAAAGCTTATTAACTTATAGTAATATACTTTATATTTTATATTAGCCTCTTAGAAATGGCATTGAACTTTATAATTTAGAAGATAGTGTTTTTAAAACTTTTTCCTTACAGTTGCTTATAATAAGATACTTGAAACTGAGTAATTATAAAGAAATAGAATAATATAATTATAAAGAATAGAATTATAAAGAAATAGAATAGAATAGAAATAGAATTGCTTACAGTTTCAGAGGCTAGAAAGTTTACAGTCCAGGGAGCTCATCTGGTGAGAGAGTCTTGGTGGTGGTGGCTCTACAGCAATGCCAGGTATCATCTGGCAAATGGCTGAGCGAGGGAGAGCTAAGCTTCTTACCTGGTCTCCTTGTAGAGCCATTAAACCAGACCCATTACTCAATGAATGGATCAATCCTTTCACAAGGTTACAGTCCTCACAATCTAATCACCTCTTTAAGGTTCCCTACCTTTCAATTACTGTAAGACTTTCCACCTTTTGAACACTGTCATAGTGGGGATTAAGTTTCTAATACATGAAACTTTGGGGGACACATTCAACCCTTCTCATCATGGTTGTAGTTGGATATGTTATGCATATTGCAGACAGTATTATATTATTCTCTTTAGCATTGTCCCTTAAAAATGCAAGTGATTTAGTGGCCTTCATTATGCTAAAAATAATCCATCCGTATTAGTATTAGGAGTCTTTATTGATAATTCTTGTATTTTTATTTCCGATTTATATTTTGCCTAAGGTAAATAATTTTAAGTAGTAGTTTGAATGGAAACCTGAATAAAAATGGATTTTAAAAGTAGTATGCATTAGGTCCCAAGATTATGATTGTAATTGAAAATAAAATTCTGTACTTAGCTTTCTAGCAACTAAGGTAAAAATCTATCACCTTGTTATATGAGAAAATCCAGGGACTGTTTAGTCATAAGTAATTAAAGTTCATTTGAAGCCTATGTTTTAAAATTCAGAGGCCATTTCCTTAGTGAGCCATTTGGAGCAGGAGTGCCTGACACTGGCATCTGGGATCCTGACACCTTTGACAGGAGAGAATGGAGTGAGTCTGTGTAACCTAGAAGGAACCTTCCCCTTATTGGAAAACTCTCAAAACTATGTCACTGAAACTCTAATTCCTCAAATGTTACTGTTTCCCTCAAAAAAGGTATTGTCAACTAGGGGTTAAGCCAATTAAAGAGATTCCTTTAATACTAGACATAGAATGCACAATTTATAATACTTCTCAAATGCCGGTGAACATTCTGTTTGGACACAGTACTTATGGTAAAGTAAATACTGTTTGGAATATAGTATAAGAAACACTGGTCTAGAGATGCTAGATGATTTAGGTCATTGATTCAATAAAAATACTTAAATCATTTACTACTGTGTCACAGGGTTTGTGCCACAGAGATAAATGATACAGCCCCTGCTCTCGTAAATGATACAGCCCCTGCCCTCAAGAAGCTCTTGGTCTAGATAGGAAACAATAACACAACTACAGTATACCATGGTGAAAGCTGTGGTAGAAGGAAAGATTGTTGGACCCAGTCAATGTTTGATGTGAGCGTTGGAGATGACCACACACCACACCAGTTAGTGTGGTCAGGCAGAGAGATGGGGGGCATGTGTCAAAGGTAAGGAGCAGAACATGTGAAAGTACGGAAGAGTGAGAAGGAAGGACAGCTTGTTATTTACTTTCTATATTATATGTTTAAGTTCATAGGGCCTTTTAGGAGGTTTTCAATTTAGTTGAGAAATATGTAGTTTTGCAAATTGTAAATTATTTTTGCGGTTTCACAGGAAGGGCTCACACCACTTTTACTTGCTATAAAAGAAAACAAACAGCCAATGGTGGAATTTTTAGTACAGAAAGGAGCAAATATACACGTGTTTGATAAGATGAAAAGGTACAGTAGTACATTCTTTTCTCCTCAACTTTAATGTTGTTCTTATTAAATTAAGAAGAAGATCACCATATAATTATTGGGATATAGTGAAAAATATCAACACAAATCATCAGTAAGGTAGGAAAGCAATTATTCAGAGGGGGCGGCAAGAAGAACAGTACATAGTAGGATTCATATTCCCTTGTAATATTGACCGACGTTTGTTATTGTAATCTCATTTTTTGGTCTTAAGTGCTTTCATATTAGTTTTACTAGCCTTAACAAGTGTGGACTTTTCAAATAAGTTGATGACTCACTATTGAACTTCTTAACCATTTTATAGTGTTTTTAAAAAACTGATTCTTATATACTTTCCCTTCAAAATGCTTATTAAACATAAATAGTCAAAAATCAGTTTTCTTTTGCAATATACTTTCCCTTCAAAATGCTTATTAAACATAAATGGGAGCCAAAAATCAATTTTCTTTTGCGTGACTCTGGTTCAAATTGCTTTCTTTGAAGAATATTGATGCTAAATTATCCTTAAGTTGCTATTAATTGCTACTATCAGATATTGTAGGTTCATTGGGATTTTTTTCCTCTTCTCTTTCATTTCTAGTTTATTTTAATGTTTTGATTCTTAATTGATATGGCAGAGGGAAGAAAGACAGCTTTAATTGGATAAACTTTTTCTTTAGTGAAGACAAGTCATAGGTAGGTGATAAAGAGACGAGAGATAGGCTTTAGATTCACATAAGACTGGGTTTAATTCCGAGCTTTTCCATTTGCTAGGGTGTGACCTTGGGAACACTACTTACCATTTCATTTGGCTTAAAATTTCATGAAAGTAAAAGTAAGAATTACTTTGTTTTCAATTTTTTGTTGTTATTGCATTTAATTCAGTGCCTAGCACATGCTTATCAATATCACTAACTGAAACTACTATGACTACTATTATTACCATTATTATTGATATTATTGTGATAAGCCTTTACGTAGCTCTTATTTATCTGACCCCTAGGTGACTTTGGATTACAATATATTATATCAGACTAGGGAAGAAATGGAGAATTCTTTACTTAGTTCCGATGAGCTACCTCAGTATAATTTGTTGTCCATCAAAGGACTTAAATTAGCACCTTTTACTGTGTAATACCCCAGTGGGACACAAAGGCTTCCTTTTTGTCCCTTCCATTTAGTCTTGGAGGTGATTTACAGATTAGTACCCAAAATGTTTATGTCTGTTAATACCTAAAATGAAGGTATTAAGTCTACACAGACCAGCATGGCATTCAATTGGTAATGTATGTCAAATTAGGTGTTTAAATAACTTTATTAAAGTTCCTATGGGTGAAGTTATCTCTCCGTTGTTTTAGAAATGCCCTCATGCTTGCTGTAAATTATGAATCAACTAATACAGTCAGGCTTCTTGAGCAAGGTACTGATGCCTTTTCTGAAGATATCTTTGGAAGGACTGCAGAAACATACTCTCTTGCTAGTGGTTGTAATATGTATTTTCATTAAAATGCTAGTTAGTACTAAATTGAGGTTTAAAGTAATTATAACTATTGCATCTTATATGTCAGATGAGATGCCATAGTTTAGTTCAGCTAATTTGGAAATGGTAATGAGTTAATCTACTTCAGAAGCCAAGCAAAAGGCTGGACTTTGAGTTGATTTTGGTATATCGTGAGATGTGGTCTTTTGTTATTCTATATAAATGTCTGGATAGCTTTTTCCATTTCTGAGAAAAATGTCATTGGAATTTTGACGGGAATTGCCTTGAATCTGTAGGTCACTTTAGGTAATATGGACATGTTCACAATGTTGATTCTTCCAATCCAAGATCATGGGATATCTTTCCATCTTCTTGTGTCCTCTTTAATTTATTCTCTCAACAGTGGTTTGTAGTTCTCTTTGTAGAGATTTTTCACATCATTGGCTAACTTAATTGCCAAGTATTTTATTTTTTTGGTGGCTATGTAAATAGCTTTCTTGATTTCTTTTTCTGCATGTTCACTGTTGGAGTATAGAAATGCTAGTGATTTTTGTATGTTGAATTCGTATCATGCAACGTTGGAGAACAGAGTTACTTGTCATATATGCTACCAGATATGTATCCCAAGGCACCTTTGAATCCTGTGTAGTACCTTTTCTTAGATTGTGGAAGGTCCCATATTGTGCTTCCTTAGGGTAGTGTGTATCAACCTATGGTTGGCCCCACAAGTGATCTGTTTCTTGTAATAATGAAAACCTCTCAAGCTACATGCATCTCCACCTCACACTTTCAAAATATTTTCAAATTCTGTCTCACAAGAAAGGCATTCAGGAGACTTCTCTGAATTTAAAGTTGGTCGATTGGATTTGAGATAGGTAGGCCCCATCCATGACTCTTCAGTATCCATGCATGAAAGTAGGATTTTTTTTTTTTTGTCTTTTTCCGTGTCCGGCAACGGATCGCAACCCTCAGTGTTGCCCCCGTACCGGGCTGGGGACCGGCAATGGGATTGCAACCCTCGGCGCCGCTTCCGCACCTCGCTCAGCCAGTGAGCGGGAACCGGTCTGTATGTGGGATCCGAACCCTCAGGCGGGAGCACCGCCGCACTTCCCAAGTGGCGCACTTATCCAGTGCGCCACCGGGCCGGCCCGAAAGTAGGATTTTTTGCTTGCATCATGTCGGCAGCACATATAGTAAAGTTTAATGATACAGAGAAGATTGGCCTGGCCCCTCTGCAAGTTCTGTTTCTTGTAATAATGAAAACCTCTCAAGCTACATGCATCTCCACCTCACACTTTCAAAATATTTTCAAATTCTGCCTCACAAGAAAGGCATTCAGGAGACTTCTCTGAATTTAAAGTTGGTCGATTGGATTTGAGACAATTAGGCCCCGTCCATGACTCTTCAGTATCCATGCATGAAAGTAGGATTTTTTTGCTTGCATCATGTCGGCAGCACATATAGTAAAGTTTAATGATACAGAGAAGATTAGCCTGGCCCCTCTGCAAGAATGACATATGAACTTGTGATGCTTTCCATATTTGTGCAGTCCCTGAAAGATTATTTGACTATTTTCTGACTAGTTCCAAGGAAACAGTGTGTGAGTCAAAGCAAAATGGCTGGCACCCAATGTTGATTAGCTCACTAATCAGGGACAATTACATTAGTGAATTTAATGAGACAATATATTTACCAATAAATTTAACTACAAAATATAAAATAGCTGAGTTGCCCCTTAGTAGGGGCCACAAAGTGTAGGATGGCTAGTACCCAAAATTACGACTTAATAACATTTTCTGAAAACTGCAACATTTGAACATTAGAACTTATGAAAAAACACACATTGGGTTTTCTTTGAGATTCCAAAA
>NW_007737105.1:59728-59943 GCF_000696425.1 Galeopterus variegatus
TTGGTATATAACCACTTTTCTATTTTGGTTGTAGTCATTTGAAACAATTTCACTTTTGAAAGTTTAACTGTATGTGTTGTTATTCTTATATTCCCATATTTTCTTCAGTATATTTCCATCAAGTTACATTCCTAACCAAGAAAACCAAAAAACTCACACCCGAAAGTAATCATTTTCCAAAGTCAAGCATTAGGATTCAGCTCCATGCTAACTAC
>NW_007737105.1:65586-65886 GCF_000696425.1 Galeopterus variegatus
TCTTCTTTCTTAAAACCCAGTTATGAGTGAGGACATGTGATATTTCTGTCTGGCTTATTTCCCTTGACATAATTTTCTCCAGACTCATCCATGTTGCTGCAGTGGCAGAATTTCATTCTTTTTTTAGAGCCGAGTAGTATTTTGTTGTGGATATATACCACATTTTCCACATCCAGTCATCCATCCATCAGTGGGCACTTAGGTTGGTTCCATGTCTTGGCTAATGTAAATAGAGCCGCGATGAACATGCGAGTGCAGGTATCCATTCAACGTGATGATTTCCATTCCTTTGGGTATATA
>NW_007737106.1:0-15366 GCF_000696425.1 Galeopterus variegatus
GGCTGGGCTGGGGGTGACTCACAGAGCTCGCAGAGTTGGGCCAGTCTGGCACGCTTCACTCTGCCTCTGCGCCTAACAGCTCTGATTTCAAGATCATGACCATCTGTGTTTGTTTGGGTCCTAAGGGTGGGGTGTGGGGAGTGTACTGTCCATGCTAATGTTCTAAGGAGCTAGGTTTTTAGTTGCTGTCCACACTTGGGTCTGGACTTGTCCTTACAAAGGATACGTGAACCTATGTGGTGAGGGTGGAGATTGGTGTAGGCTCTCTGCCTACCTTTCCACTGATAGGAAAATTCTGCCTGCCCCAGTAAAGGTAGTAGAGACATGGTAGCTTAGACCATGTGCCCCTCTCTTTTCTCTGTTACCCTCATGGGTTTTCATTCCCCACAGCAATCTCATTGGTCTCTTGTTGTACTTCCTCAGTCTCCCATCAATGCTTCCACAGGTATTCAGCTGTCTGTTAGTTGTGCCATTGCTTTCCTGTGTAAAGAACATGTGGTCAAAAAAATTTTTCTCCCAACAAAGGCAGGAGAGGTCAAAATCAGGACCAGAGTTCCTCTCTCCTTCAGGCTGAGGATACATTTGGGAAATTGGAACAATTTCAGAGGCTTGGAAGTCCAAAGTCCAGGGAATACATTTGGTGAGGGCCTTGTTCTTGTGGTGAGCTGCCACAGCAACACAGAGCGTCAAATGGTAAGAACGGGCTGAGCAAGCAAGCTGCTTTTTTTCTTTCTTTTTCTTTTTCTTTTTCTTGTTTTTTCTGGTTTTGTAAGTTTATTTATTATTTTTTGAAGGTTTAACAAAATCCTTTATTGATTTTCAAGAGAAATGTAATTTAATTTTCAATTAGATGCGTTTTTTATAAGGTGATAGCAATATAAGAAAATTCCTTGAGATTCATTTCCAGGAAAATAATACTATCTACACTTGAACTTTCTCAAGAATTTATCAAGGAATTAGCTAAAGCAAATTGCATTTAATAAGAGCTATCATAACAAAAGTTAGATGATATCACTTTGTAAAATTATATATATTTCTCTAATGATGTTGAACACCGCTTCACAAAATTGTTGGCCATTTGTATGTCTTCTTTTTTAAAAATTTTATTTTATTTTGGCAATATACATTGTGGTTGATTATTGTGGCCCATTAACAAAACTTCCCTCCCTCCTACATTTCCCCACACCCTCACAAAAACCTCCTTTCTGTTCGCTTATCATATCAATTTCAAGGAAGTGTAATTGTTGTGCCTTCTACCCTCCCGCACCCCCCAGTTATTTGTGTAGTTATTTATTTATTTTTAGCTCCCACAAATAACTGAGAACATGTGATATTTAAGTTTCTGTGCCTGACTTGTTTCACTTAAAATAATTCTCTCTACGTCCATCCATGATATTGCAAATGGCAGTATTTCATTCTTTTTATCGCAAAGTAGTATTCCATTCTATAGATATACCACATCTTCCGTATCTACTCATCTGATGATGGACATTTTGGCTGGTTCCAACTCTTAGCTATCGTAAAGAGTGCTGCAATGAACACTGGAGAACAGGTATACCTTCGACATGAAGATTTCCATTCCTGTGGGTATATTCCCAGCAGTGGGATAGCTGGTTCATATGGTTTGTCCATCTGCAAATGTTTGAGGAACCTCCATACCATTTTCCATAGAGGCTGCACCATTTTGCAGTCCCCCCAATAATGTATGAGAGTTCCTTTCTCTCCATTACCTTGTCAGCATTTATCGTTCACAGTCTTTGGGATATTAGCCATCCTAACTGGGGTGAGGTGGTATCTAAGTATGGTTTTGATTTGCATTTCCCAAATGCTGAGTGATGTTGAGCATTTCTTCGTGTGTCTCTTGGCCATTCATATATCTTCATTTGAGAAATACATATTTAGCTCTTTCACCTATTTTTTAACTTGGTTATTTGTTTTTTTCTTGTAAAGTTGTTTGAGTTCTTTATATATTCTAGATATTAATCCTTTGTCAGATGTACATTTTGCAAATATTTTCTCCCACTGTGCTGGGGGTCTTTTAACTCTGTTAATTGCTTCTTTTCTGTGCAGAAGCTTTTTAGTTTGATATAATCCCATTTGTTTATTTTTCTTTTGGTTGCCCATGCTTTTGGGGTCATATTCATGAAGTCTGTGCCCAGTCCTACTTCCTGAAGTGTTTCTCCTATGTTTTCTATAAGAAGTTTTATGGTTTCATGAGTATATCTAATTTTTTAATCCACTTTGAGTTGATTTAAGTATATGGTGAGAGGTGTGGGTCTAGTTTCATTCTCCTGGATATAGATATGTAGTTATCCCAGCACCATTTGCTGAAGAGGTAGTCCCGACCCCAGTGTATAGGCTTGGTGCCTTTGTCAAACATCACATGGCTAGAGGTGTGTGGGTTGATTTCTGGATTCTCTATTGTATTCCATTGATCAGTGTATCTGTTTTAATGCCAGCACCATGCTGTTTTGGTTATTGTAGCTATGTAGTACAGTTTAAAGTCTGGTCGTTTTATGCCTCCAGCTTTATTTTTTTTTGTACAGCATTGCTTTGGCTATTTGTGGTCTTTTGTTATTCCATATAAATGCCTGTATAGTTCTTTCCATTTCTGAGATAAATGTCATTGGAATTTTGATGGGGATTGCATTGAAGTTGTATGTCATTTTGGGTAGTATGGACATTATCACAATGTTGATTCTTCCAATCCAAGGGTATGGGATATCTTTATATCTTTTTGTGTCCTCTTTAATTTCTCTCAGCAGTAGTTTGAAGTTCTCATTATAGAGATTTTTCACACCCTCGGTTAACTCAAATCCTAAGGTTTTTTTTTTTTTTTTGGTGGCTATTATAAATGGGCAAGCTTCCTTTATTTCTCTTTCTGCATGTTCACTATTGGAGAAAAGAAACACTAATGATTTTTGTGTGTTGATTTAGTATCCTGCAACTTTGCTGAAATCATTTATCAACTCCAAGAGTTTTTTTGTAGAGGCTTTAGGCTGTTCGATATACAGGATAATGTCATCTGTATGTTCTGATCTTGATGCCCTTCATTTCCTTCTCTTGTCTGACTGCTCTGGATAGTACTTCCAACACTATGTTGAATAGGAGTGGTGAGAGTGTGCATCCTTGTCTAGTTCTTGTACTTCAAGGACAACATTTCAGCTTTTCCCCACTCAAGATGATATTGGCAGTGGGTTTATCATAAATGGCTTTAATTATGTTGAGATACTTTCCATCTATAACTAACTTATACAGAGTCCTTATCATGAATGAGTGTTGAATTTTATCAAATGCTTTTTCAGCATCTATAGAGATGATCATATGGTCCTTGTGTTTGATTTCATTGATATGGTGTATCACATTTATTGATTTGTGCATGTAGAAACAACCTTGCATCCCTGGGATGAATCCAACTATATCATGGTGTAAAATTTTGCATATGTGTTGCTGTATTCTATTAGCTAGTATTTTATTGAGGATTTTTGCGTCTGTATTCATCAAGGATATTGACCTGTAGTTTTCTTTTTTATTTGTATCCTTACCTGGTTTTGGTATCAGGGTGATGTTTGCTTCATAGAACGAGTTTCAGAAAATTGCCTCTGTTTCAATTCTTTGGAATAGTTTGTAGAGAAATGATGTCAATTCCTCTTTGAATGTTTGGTAAAATTCTGCTGTGAATCCATCTGGTCCTGGGCTTTTCTTTGTTGGGAGCCTTCTGATAACAGCTTCAATCTCTTTTATTGTTATTGGTCTGTTCAGATTTTCTCCATCATCTTGGCTCCGTTTTGGTAGCTTGTGGTGTCCAGAAATTTATCAATTTCCTCCAGATTTTCAAATTTGTTGGCGTATAGTTGTCCAGAAATTTATCAGTAGCTTGTGGTGTCCAGAAATTTATCAATTTCCTCCAGATTTTCAAATTTGTTGGCATATAGTTGTTTATAGTAGTCTCGAATGATTCCTTGTATTTCAGATGTATCAGTTGTAATATCTCCTTTTTCATTTCTAATTTTTGTTATTTGGATCTTCTCTTTTTTTAGTTAGCTATGCTAATGGTTAGTCAATTTTATTTATCTTTTCAAAACATCAACTTTTTGATTCATTGATCTTTTGTATTCTTTTTTGGGTTTCAATTTCATTAAGTTCTGCTCTAATCTTAATGATTTCTTTCCATCTGCTAACTTTGGGTTTGGATTGTTCTTGTTTTTGTAGTTCTTTAAGGTTAAGTGTTCGGTTGTTCACTTACATCTTTCCATTCTTCTGAGGTAAGCATTTAATGCAATTAATTTCCACCTTAGTATGGCTTTTGCAGTATCCTATAGGTTTTGGTGTGATGTATAATTCTTTTTATTAGTTTCAATAAATTTTTTGATTTCCTGTTTGATTTCTTCTTTGATGCATATGTGATTAACTAGAATGCTGTTTAATTTCCATGTGTTCATATAGTTTCCAGAATTTCGTTTGTTATCAATTTCTAATTTTAATCCATTGTGGTCTGAAAAAATACATGGGAAAATTCCAATTGTTTTGAATTTGTTGAGACGTGATTTGTGACCTAACATGTGATCTGTCCTGGAGAATGATCCATATGCTGATGAGAAGAATGAATATTCTGAGGTTCTTTGGTGTTATGTCCTGTAGATATCTGCCAAGTCCCACTGGTCCAGAGTATTGTTTAGATCTTGTGTTTTTCTGCTGATTCTTTGCCTAGATGATTTGTCCAATATTGATAGTGGGGTGTTCAGGTCACCTGGTATTATGGTATTAGTGTCTATTTCCTTCTTTAGGTCTAATAGAGTTTGCTTTATAAATCTGGCTGCTCAGATATTGAGTGCGTTTATATTTATGATTGTTATGTCTTCTTGAAGGATCAATCCTTTTATCATTATGTAGTGACCCTCATTATCTCTTTTTATGGTTTTTAGTTTAAAGTCTATTTTGTCAGATATAAGAATAACTACTCCAGCTCGTTATTCATTTCTGTTTGCATGGTAAATCTTTTTCCATCCTTTCACTCTTACTCTGTGTGAGTCTTTATGGGTCAGGTGGGTTTCTTGAAGGCAGCATATAGTTGGGTCCTCCTTTTTAATCCAGTCAGCCAGTCTGTGTCTTTTGATTGGGGAATTTAGTCCTCTTACATTGAGTTGTTATTGAAAAGTGTTGGTTTGCTCCTAGCATTTTATTGATTTTTGTTTGGATGTCTTAAGTGTCTTTTGTTCCTTGCTTTCTGATTTGCTATTTGTTTTCTGTATTTCTTAGTTCCTTGGGTTGTAGATAAGCTTTTTTTTCTCTTCATTGTTGCCATTTTTATTTTACTAATGGGTGTTGATTTTTTTGTGTTTTTATGGCAGTGGTGGTTATTTTTCAGGTACCAAACCCAGTACTCCCTTGAGAATTTCTTGTAAGGGTGGTCATATAGTAGTGAACTCCCGCAGTTTTTGTTTGTCTGAGAAATATGCTATTTGCCATTCATTTCGTAATGATAGCCTTGCAGGGTAGAGTATTCGTGGCTGGCAATCTCTGTCTTTTAGTATTTTCAATATATCATCCCATTCCTTTCTAGCTTTTAGGGTTTGTGATGAAAAGTCTGATGTTCGTCTGATTGGGGCTCCCTTATAGGTGATTTGATGTGATGCTTCTATCTTGCAGCTTTTAAGATGCTCTCTTTTTCTCTGAGTTTTGCCAGTTTGACTATAACATGTCTTGGAGAAGACCTTTTTGGGTTGAATATGTTAGGGGATCTTTGAGCTTCCTGAGTCTGAAGATATGTGTTTTTTCCTATACCTGGGAAGTTTTTTGCCATTATTTTGTTGAATATGTTTTCAATGCAATCTCCTTTTCCTCCCCTTCTGGAATACCCATGACTCGGATATTTGAGTGCTTAAGGTTCTCTGATATCTCTCTTAGATTTTCTTCAATGTTTTAAATTCATTTTTTTTTTTTTTTTTGTCTGCCTGTGTTATTTCAAACAGCCCATCTTCAAGGTCAGAAATTCTCTCTTCTGCTTCTGCAAGCCTGCTGGTTAAACTCTCTGTTGTGTTTTTTATTTTGGTGAATGAAATCTTCAGCTCAGCAAGCTCTGCTACATTCTTTTTCAGGACATTGATTTCCTTGTACATTTCTTCTTTCACGTCCTGTATGCTTTTCCTCAGTTCATCGTGTTGTCTAGCTGAATTTTCTTGTATCTCATTTCATTTCATTAGAATTATTAGTTGAAATTCCTTGTCAGACATTTCAAGGGCTTCTTGTTCTATAGGATCTGGATCTTGAGAGTTATTACCCTTTGTTGCTGTACTTTCTTGATTTTTCATATTTCTGGTATCTTTCCTTTGACGTTTAGTCATTGTGGCAGGGGACTTCACAGTCCACTGGTTTGACACTATTGTCTGGCTAGGCTGCTGCTGGGGCTGCCAATTTGGTATGGCTGCCTCAGTGTCTGCTCAGTTGCCCCCTAGTGCCTTGGGTGTGTGGTCACCTTGGGTCTTGGGCATCTCCGGAGAGGTGCCTCTCTGGTCAGCATGCACAGGGCTGGGCTGGGGATGGAGTGAGGCCTACCTGCTGGGTCACGCGCTGGCATTGCAGGGCATGCAGTCTCTGCAGATCTTCCACTTCTCCACTTCTTTGGCTGGCACCCTTCTGATCAGCACACACACAGCCAAGCTGGGGATGGAGTTGGACAGTAGTGGTGAGGCCAACCTGCTGGGTCACACACTTGCACCTCATGGCGTCTCGTCTCCACGGATCTTCTGCTTCTCTAGCTGACTGCCTCTCTGATTGGCGTGCCCTTGGCAGGGCTGCTGATGGAGTCGGGCCGCAGCAGTGAGGCCTACCTGCTGGGTCACGTGCTGGCACCGCAGGTTGGGTGGTCTCCGCAGATCTTCTGCTTCTCCAGCTGGGCAGCAGTTGTATTTTTAGCGTAGTTCTTATAACTTAGGCTGAGTAGTGACTTTGGGAAATGATTAGATTGCCTATCACAAGTTTCTGAGGCTGCAAAGTCCAAAGTCCAGGGAACACATCTCTTGAGAGCCTTCCTGGTGGAAACAGTGAAGCAGAGCTTCACGCTGCAAAAAATGGTGGAGCAGAGAGAGTGTATGTCTTCTTTGGAAAGATGTCTATTCATATATGTTGCCCATTTTAAAATCTGTGTTTTATCTATTTTTTATTTTTCTGATGTAGTTGTACAGGTTTTTATATACCTTACTATTAATTTTTTATTGGATATACAATTTGTAACTATTTTCTCCCATTTTGTAGGTTACCTTTACATTTATGGTTGTTTCCTTTGCTGTGAAAATTTTTTAGTTTGATGAAGCTCCACTTGTTTATTTATACTGTTTTTGCCTGTGCTGTTAGTGTTATATCTAAAAAGTTGTAGTCGAGACTAATGTCAAGAAGTTTTATCCTGTGCTATTTTTCTAGAAGTTTTATCATTTCAAGTCTTATTCTTAAGTTAATTTTATTTTGAGTGGTGATTTTATTTTTATATTTTTATTTTTATTTTTTTGTTATATGATGTAAGATGAGCCTGACTTCATTCTTTTTCAGTTGAATATCTGGTTTCCCTAATACCAATTATCAAATAGACTACTTTTTTCCACTTGTGTATTCTTGACCCTATAAGCTTTTAAAATGCCTTTTCATTCTCTTTGTTCCTTTTTTCCCTTTTACTGAGTAATTTCAAATAACCTGTCTTCATGTTCACTGATTCTTTTCTCTGCTTGCTCAATGCTGGGGTTGAGGCTCTCTCTTAAAATTTTCAAGGCAGTTACGATCTTCACGTCCAGAATTTCTGTTCGGTTCTGGTTTATGGTTTCTATTTCTTACTTAAATTTAAAATTTTGTTCATAAACTGTTGTTTTGATTTCATCGAGTTATGTGAATTCTCTTGTAGCTCACCAACTTTCTTTAAGACAGTTATTTTGAAATCTTTGGAAATACATAAATCTCCATTTCTTTTGGGTCAGCAACAAAACTGTTAATTACTTATTTATTTTGATGCTGTTATGTTTCCTTAATCCTTCATGTCCGTGAAGTCTTGTATTTCTGCCTTCACATTTGAAGAAGCCATCTCCTCCTTCAGGTTTTACTGATTGGCTTAAGGAGAGAAAGACCTTCACCAGTCAGCCCAGCTAGGAATCTGGGTTGTATCTCAGGGGTTTTCTAGGGATACTCTGCCTCATTCCTCTTGTTCCCTTTGTGTAGGAGGATGTCTTAGGATGGTGTCCCTTCACTTAACCTGCAAAGTCAGGTCAGGTTTTGAGAGCCTCCTGGTTTTTATCCCCTTAGAGTGATCCCTCAAAGTATTCAAGTTTGTGTGCCCTCTTCCAGTCCCACAGAATTAAGCTGGTTTCTGATATTCACATTCTGTCTGAGGGGTTGCAAGTGCCTTCTGTGTTGGCTCGTGCTTGCTATCTTGAAGGTGTGTGCAGGCTGCTAGGGACACACATCAGCCAGTCATGGTACTGCAAGTGAGGTATCCAATGGGTTCATGAACGGATCTCTCGGTGCATTCTATGGGTCAATCAGTAGGATACGCAGAATGGTTTTGAGTTCTGTGTGGTGGCTGCCGTGAGCTCCTTCATCTTCCCCTTCTTCTGGCTCCCTCCCAAACTATTCAGCTGTGCTGATGCCCTCAGTGATCTGAGTGGGAAGAGGTTAAAGTGGGCCTTTGGGGCATTATACACTGGGCTGGGAAGGCCAGGGCTCACTCCTGTTGCACTTTCTTGTCTGAGAGAAACTGAAGGCTTTCTGGGCTCTCCTGGCACTAAGCAGTGCTGCCTTGACAGAGGGTTGATGGGAGTAAATTCAATCTGTTACTCTTACCATCTTCAATCATTTACTGTCTAGTGTTTTGCTTGAATGGGTGCTGGAATCTCCTCCCGGGAGGTTTGGATTCTCACAGTGTATTTCGGTTCATAGATGGTGGTGATGATTTATGCTTCTGTGAGAATGTGAAGGCCAATTTCACCTATTCCACCATCCTGATGACATCACTCCTCCTGCTTGGGGTTTGAATTGTAAATTTTGTTATTAGAAAACATTTAAAATATTTTCAGAACTGATCTAAGTTTGATGACATGTGTTTTAGTCCATTTCATGTTGCTATAACAGAATACCTGAAACTGTAATTTATAAAGAACAGAGGTTTATTTGACTCATGACTCCGAGAGAGCTGCTTCTGGCATGGGTCTCAGGCTAATTCTACTCATGGCAGAGAATGGCAGTAACCGGAAGTACAAGCAGATGACATTGCGAAGGGATTCAAGAGAGAGTGAGAGGGGAGGTGCCAGTGTCTTTTAAACAACCAGCTCTCTCATGGAACTAATGGAGCGAGATCTCACTTAGGCCCCTGACCCTAGGGAGAGCATTAATCCATTCATGAGGATCCACTCTCATGAATCAGCTTCCAACACTGCCACATTGGGGATCAGATTTCCACATGAGTTTTGGTGGGGGCAACACATCCAAACTCTATCATACTACCCCTAGCCCTCCAAAACTAATCTCATCCTCACATACAAAATACAGTCATTCCATGCCCACAGTCCCAAAAGCTTAGCTTGTTCCAGCACCTACTTAAACGTTCAAAGGCTCATCTGAGACAAAAGGCAAAACTCCTTCCAGCTGTGAACCTGTAAAAATCAAAATCAAAATTATCAATTGCTAAGATACAACGGCAGAACAGACATTGGGTACACATTCCCATTCCAAAGGGGAGGAATAGACCTGAAAAAATAAAGAGGCCCTAAACAAGTCTAAAACCAAGCAGGGCAGACATTATGTCTTGATGCTCCAAAATAAACTTTGATTCCAAGTCCTGCATCCTGGGAACAATTAGGCATCTGGGGCCTCAAACCCTCAGGCAGCTTCACTTTCACAGCTCTGCCAGGCACATCCCACTCGGCCTCTCTGATGCCTGCAGCATTTCCAGGACTGCGTTGCACGTTGGCAGTGGCCCTACAGTTCTGGGGTCCTGGCAGCAGCCCCACTGCCTTGGCTCTACTAGACATTTTGATGGCAGGGGATCTCTGTGGGGGTTATGACCCCACCTTCTTGCTCAGCATCACTCTCATAGATGGCCTATGCAGTTGCTCCACCCCTGAGGCAGCTCCTTGCCTGGGCCTCCAGGCTGTTCATATATCCTCTGAAATCTGGTGGAGGCTGCCACACCTCCACTGCTCTCATTCTGCTGGCCTGCAGACTTAACACCAAAAGGATGCTGCCAAAGCTTCCAGCTTGTGCTCTCCAGAGTTGCTACATGAACCACACTTGTGGCCACTTGAGGCAAGGCTGCTCCATCCAGAGCAGGTTCCCAAGGGCAGCTGCACACCAGATCTATCCTCCCAGACAACTCAGTCCTTCTAGGCCTCAGGATCTGTGATGGGAGGGGCCTGACCTTCCCATCTTGAGAGAGGATTGATGCTGTCAGGGCCTTTCTCCCATTGTCTTGGCTACTAACATCTGGCTGCCTCACCACAAAGATAAGGTCTTTAGCAACCAGTTTATCTGCTTCACCCTTGCATTTTTCTCCTAGTCTCTGCTTCTCTACCACATAACCACACTACAAACTTTCCAAATCTTTACATTCTGCTTCCTTTTTAAATCCTGGCTTTACATCATGCCCTTTGTGCCATGTCTCAAAGTAGGCTGTTAAAAGTAACCAAGCAGCTTCCGTAATGCTTTACTGCTTGGAAATTTTCTCTGCCAAACATTCTGTTTCACATGTCCTAATCCCACCTTCCAGAAAGTCCTAGGGCATGGACACAATGCAGCCACGTTCCTTGCTATGGTGTAGCAAGGGTTGTCTTTTGTCCAATTCCCATGAGGTTCCTCATTACTATCTGAGACCTCATCATCTGCATTGTCTTTACTGTCCACGTTTCTTTCAGCATTCTGGTCACAACTATTTAACCATTTCACTCCAAAATGTGCCAAACATGCTCTCATCTTCTTGTCTTCTAAACTGTCCTCCAAACTTCTCCAACCTTTGCCTATTACCCAGTTCCAAAGCGGCTTCCACATTTTCAGGTATCTGTATAACAACACCCCACTCCTCACTATGAATTTTTTGTATTAGTACACTTTGGTTTGCTATAGTGGAAATACCTGAGACTCGGTAATTTATGAAGAACAGAGGTTTATTTGACTTACAATTCTGGGACAGCTGCATATGGCATGGGCCTCAGGCTGCTTCTACTCATGGTAAAAGTGCAGGGAGCCCACCGGTAAAAGCAGATCACATGGTGAGAGGAATCAAGAGGGGGGAGGTGCCCGGGACTTTTAAACAACCAGCTCTCACAGAAACTAATGGAGCGAGATCTCACTCAGGCCCCTGTCCCCCAGAGAGAACACTAATCTATTCATGACAGATCTGCCCTCATGAATCAGCTCCCAACTGCCACATTGGGAATCAACTGCTACATTGGGGATTAGATTTCCACATGAGTTTTGGCGGGGACAACACGTCCCAATTCTATCAGCATGGTTATGCAAACTTTATTTTTTGATGTCACAACTGAGACAGAATGACTCATTTGCTTAGGTCTTGAATTTGACAGTAGCAGTTCTTCCCCTATGGCTGTATCATCATCTGGATCTACCCATTTTTATATTCATCATTGACCAACAAGAGTTTGGCAGTCATTCATGTTTACTGATTCTGAACTAAGTGTATCAATTATCCAAGTCTGTCCATCGTTTGCCATTCTTAGGTAGAAAACTTCTAGAAGAGAAGAGAAAGTTTCTTCTGGAATAGTGCATATGAAAAAGAGATGTTGATCCTTTACCTTATTTCTACTTTTTCAATGCAGTGATTTACGGTTTTACCATAACCCAAATGTGAGATGTTTTGATTTATTTTGGTCTTATTAGTATTAAACATTCAGGGTTGGGCCAGCCCGGTGGCGCACTGGATAGTGCGCCACTTGGGAAGCGCGGCGGCGCTCCCGCCCGAGGGTTCGGATCCCACATACGGACCGGTTCCCACTCACTGGCTGAGCAAGGCGCGGGAAGCAACACCGAGGGTTGCGATCCTGTTGCCAGTCCCTGGTCCGGTACGGGGGCAACACTGAGGGTTGCGATCCGTTGCCGGACACGGAAAAAGACAAAAAAAAATTCAGGGTTTGCAAATATTTATTTGTTTTTATCTATGACAAATGTGAACAGATGGAAGGAGCACACATGGAGATTTCAGTAACAGAGGGGAGCCCCCACCCAGATGATGGCAGAAGCTCATGGAAACGTCAGCAGCTGTGGTCAGCCCCAGAAGACAGACAGCAAGGTTGTGAGAAAACTCAGGAGCCGAGGGTAGCCCTGCCAGGGCCAGATACTGCTACTGTGTGGGTGATGTGTCACAGCCAGACATAGCCACTGCAGCAAACAATGCCACTGTGCACGTGGCACACGGACCACTCAACTAGTATGATAGAAGGTGAGTCACCAGCAGAACCTGGGGAAAGAGGTGAGTGAGTGCAGACCCATGACTCAGTGGCCCAACCCACAAGGGAAATTACACTGCCACATGGAGTAGCACACCAGAGGCTGTGAGGTACTTGCACAACCCACACAATAGCCTTGATCTAGTGGAGACACATGCACATCCCTGCCAAGACTGCAGAAACACAGGACACACAAATAGAGTAAGGAAGAATATTCCCAGTTGCTACCAAACTATCCCCCAATTGGGGAAAGTAAGGACTGAAGAGGAGCCTCTGCCTGTAGGAAAGAGAATAAAGAATCCCTACCCAGGGTTATCCATTAAAACTGGAGAGCTCCAGTATACCCAGGTATACCTATCAAGGCCATGGGATTCTAGTTAAGATGTGAACAAGCCTGCCCAGTCTCAATCACCCCAGCCACAGAGCAACAGGGCACCCAGACACTTCTTCCAGGAGCTCAAGCGCTTGCCCCTATTCTCAACAAACCAACACAGTGTCACTACTTTCAGCAAGGAATCCTTGTATGCCCCAGTATTTAGGGCATGGAAACACTCACATGCAACTTCAACACTGAATAGAGGTGAAGTTCCCCCATGGAGACTACACTACTGCATCTACCTGGAATCAATACTGAAACCCCATACTTAACAGTCAATATAAAACACATCTACAGGAGGACACACATCTCTGTCCTCAAAGTACCCTCCAGAGTAATAGAAGTGCTCTACGAAATAACCAACAACTAACATAGACATACTAGAAATAAGAGGGGGGGGAAGGAAAAGAAAATATGACATTATCAAAGGAATACAGCAATTCTTAAGGACCAGATCCCATAGAGCAGGAAACCAGTGAAATGAATGCAAAGGAATTCCAAGCAAAAATCTTAAGGAAACTCAAAGAGATACAAGAAGACTCAGTTAGACAATAAAATGAAATGAGAAAAAGTATCTAAGATATGAAGGAGGAAATTTACAAAGAGATCAATATCTTAAAAACGAATGTAGCAGAACTCACAAAACTGGAGGATTCATTCAATAAAATAAACAACACAACTGAAATCTTAAACAGCAGGTATGAGCAAGAAGAAGAAAGAATTTCTGATCTGGAAGAAGGTCTTCAAAATAACCCATGGAGAATAAACAAAGAATAAAAATTTTTTTAATGAAGAAAGCCTAAGCAAGCTAGCAGATAACCTCAAGTGAACAAACATCTGAATCATGAGTGTTCCAGAAGGGGAGGAAAAAGGAAAAGGCCTCAAAAACCTATTCAGTGAAATAATAACAGAAAACATCCCAAGTACAGGGAGAGAGGTGGACCCTCCAATACAAAGACCCCCAAACAGATTCAATCCAAAAGGCTTCTCTATGACAAACATTATAGCCAAACTGGCAAAACTCAAAAACAAAGAGAATCTTAAGAACAGTAAGAGAAAAGTATCAAGTCACCTATAATGGAGTGATCATCAGACTTTTCAACTGAATCTCTACATGCCAGAAGAGAATGGGATGATATATTCAAAATTCTCAAAGAAAAAATAAATTCCAGCCAAGAATACTATACCCAGCCGGGCTATCCTTAAGAAATAAAGGAGAAATAGTGTATTTTGCAGACAAACAAAAAATGGGAATTACCCACCAAATGACCAGTGCTTTAAGAAATCCTCAAAGGAGTGCTGCATCTGGAATGCACAAAATGATAATCAGTACCATGAATAAACAAGAAAAAACAAAACCACTGATAGAACAAAGATGCAAATAAAAAAGAGAAAGAACCTATATCCGACCACCTTAAAAACAAAACAGGCACCAACAAACACCAAAGACAAACAATAAACGGGGAAGAAAGAAATAAAGGATATTTCAAACATCCAAATGAAAATCAATGAAATACCTGGAGTAAAACAACACCTTTCAATAATTATCCTAAATGTAAATGAACTAAATATCTATGGAACATTTCATTCAACACTCAAGAATATACATTCTTCTCATCAGCATGCAGAACATTCTCCAGGATAAATCACATGTTCAGTCACAAAGAAAGTCTCAACAAATTTTTAAAAACTGAAATCATTTCAAGTGTCTTTTCAGACTACAATGGATTGAAGCTAGAAATCAGTAACAAACGAAACTCTGGAAATATACATGTACATGGAAACTCAACAACATGCTCATGAACAACTTATGGGTCCAAGAAGTAATTAATGAGAATGAGAACATAAAATTTCTTCAAACTAATGAAAATAAAGACACACCATACCAAAACCTGTGAGATACTCAAAAGAATGGAAATAATCATGTTGTCAGGATACCTGTACTCACATGTTCATCACAGCTCTACTTACAATAGCCATGATATGGAACCAATCTAAATGTCCATCAATGGATGACTGGATAAAGATAATGTGGTATATACACACAACGAAATACTACTCAGTCATGGAAAAAAAAGGAATTCTGCCATTTGTAGCAACATGTATGAGCTTGAAGACAATTATGTTAAGTGAAATATGCCAGGCACAGAAAGAGAAATACCACATGTTCTCACACATAAGTTGAAGCTAAGCAAGAAAAAGAAAGAAAGAAAGAAAGGCCACAATAAAACATTTAACTTTCAATAGGGGAGAACAGACCTATAGTTAGCAGACGTGGGAAAGGGGAAGGGCGAGGGGAGTTTGGGAGTAAATGGGTAAGGGACAGAAAGGATAATTAAGACTTGTAATGATGAACATGCTAATAATATTGCTTTGGTCATCATATACTGTACACAAATATTGACAGTCAGCTCTTTACCCTATAAATATGTAAAAAAACAATTATGTTTCATTTGAAAAAATTAAAAACAAATCCTGCAGGATACTAAAAGCATTCCAAAGAGGGAAGTTTATTCAAATAAACACACCAAAAGAATAGAAAGATTTCAAATA